>NW_013666077.1:70972-95337 GCF_000517525.1 Limulus polyphemus | reverse complement strand
AATAATTAATTATTGGCTGTGATGCTATTTGTGCATAATCCAAACTTTATAGTCTTTAATGACGTAATCTAATGACATCGTTGCCAGGAGTAACAAGTTCAGCATGGGAGGTGAGCTGAGACATAAGTATACATATATATAAAGAAACATTTTATATAGGAATCTTACAATTATTCCTGGAAGCTGATAACTTTATCAAAGTAAAATATTTGTAAATCAACACAAACAATAGTATACACTTTGTTTTCTTAGATGTTTAATGTTTTTCGTAAACGCGCGCGAAATCGCCTTGAAAATGAAACAAAGCAGCATAGCGTGACTGAGTTATATCATGACTTAAAACAGAAGCCATGTTGTAAAGTGAGTTGAAGTTAACGTAGCTATTTATTAACAATTTTAGACTTTGCAGTAATTTCATATAAAATAGACAGTTAATAAAGTTTAATTTTAAGTCTCAATTATAAGGTTTTCCACATAAGATTAATCACGCAGCATTTGCGTTCTAACTCATTGGATCTATCTAGTAAGATGGATAAATGAGTAAATGGCAGAGTTTATTTCAGATAAAAACTAGAATATCCATAGCTTCATCACCTAAAAGAACCCACTTTATATATGTTATGCACGCCACCGACAATTACGATGCCCTTATAAGGAGTGCTAGCCTCGTTTCAAGAGCGAAGATCATTTCAATTTTGAAATATATACCGTATTCAGTTCTTCTAGCATTTAGTCACTTCATATGTATATCAACTCCAACATGTAATGGACCACAATTACAGAGAATACAGTTAATATATATATATATAGGTATATAAGAACCAATTTTATTCCCAGGAGCCAAATTATTTTATGTCTTAGAAGTAAGCCTCATAAAACCCAAGGTTACAAAATTAGCTACTTACAGTCTCAATTCTGATTAAAAAAACAATAAGTAAATGAACAAGGGCCCAAGAGATTTTAGCTGGTTTATGCTTTGTAATTTGTGAAAGGTAACAGGGGTGAAATGATAAAAAAAAAGTTATTCATAGAAGGTTCTTATTAGCAGTTGCATATTTGGGCCCTCTGCAGCTTGTCCTCTCACAATTATGTTCATTTTGTGTTACAAACTAATGGTAATGACGACTTTGCAGCTTGTCCTCTCACAATTATGTTCATTTTGTGTTACAAACTAATGGTAATGACGACTCTGCAGCTTGTCCTTCACAATTATGTACATTTTGTATTACAAACTTGTAATGACGAGTAGGTTATCACTAGACGACGTTTAACGGTCGGAAAACCGAGTCATTTGGGAACGCGATGGCGATTTATTTTTCATTTTGAAGTTTCGAACTAACAAGCGATTGGTGAAGTATGCTTCACATTAAGGACAAAATTTGAACCACATTATCACGTTAACTACACTTATAAAAAGTTTTGCACTTTTTTTATTTCTTACTCATTCCAGCAAGAAAAAACAACGTTCGAAGAATGTGATAGAACTTTGTTCTGAGCTTTTACAGCGTTAAAAAGCGTTTATTATTTTTGGATTATATAAATCATGTATGAAGTTATACAGAGTGGTTATTGGTTTATATGTTGCAAAAATGCATTTTATTAGCGAAATCTTTGCTGTATGTGTTTGTTTTATGTATACAAATTCGACATTTTCACATACTTACTTATAATTATAATTATCTTCAATGTAATAAACTCAGGTCACGAGAGTGCATTACTCTTGTCGCGGTTGGCTCTTCTCTTTCGATGAAATCTCACAAAACTGCATAGACTTGCAATGACTTTGATGATACGATAAATCAATCGTGCCTGAAGAATGAAGTTGAAAAATCACTCAACTTTAGCCTTAAACTAAACTCTCCAGTGCTTGATGATCAGAGATATAAAAACAAAACAAAAAAATTCAAAATGTATTTCGAACATGCTTTTTTTTTACACAGCTACTAAATCAAAATGTCGTTTCATAAACTTGTCTTACGTGTAGTACTAAGCATTTCATAATCTGGAACAAAGCTGTTAATTTTTTTTTTTACAAAGGTATAATTTGATTCATCCACCGGTTTGAGCTTGTTTTTGAATTCGCCCGTCAATGCAGATTACAAAAACAATTTCGGTTAAGATGGCGCGAGCCAAAGAGCTGGTTAACCTATCTACCCTACATCCGAGTTTCTTCCACAAGCCACATTCATTAAGTTTTGCAACAGTTTATTTTGTGCATTTATTACGTAGGCCAGGTGTGGCCGAGTGGTTAGCATGTAAGACTGCGAATCTGGGGTCAATGGTTCACGTTCCATTGCACAAAACTACAGTCTGTATTTTGGACCTGTTAGTACGTTATAAGAGTGACGGTCAAATCCCACTATTCAATTAAAGTAATCAAAGAGTTTGAAGTGGATTCTGTTGACTAGCAACCTTTCGTCTACTCTAGAAGCTCAAAATTGGGTACGATTAATGCGGATAACTCTTCTATATACATATTTGTGTGAATATCGAAAACCAAAACAAAACCTATTTATTACACATATCACCAACTGACTCTATTTCGTGACTGCACCTAATTATATAAGTTTTTCACAGCTTAATTCATTAACATAATTGAATTTCTGCTAACAAATAGAAAAATCTTATCTAAACAAGCCCAAAAGCAGGTTGATGAAACTCGATGAATTTTTTAAGATGAGTATTTGACTGAGATAAAAAAATCCTGATGAACCACTATCACTTAGAAAATATCGAAAAAAGAAATCTGAGAATGACAAAGGGACGATAATGATCATTTCAAACGTGTGTAGAATCAATTTTGTCATTAGGGCTTGCGAAAGTAATGAAAAACATCTGCAGTCAAATGTAATTTCCTCAGATTTGTTATATTTTAACGAGTCTTTATTTTGCCACTTTAGGTGTTTTACGCCACAGTACTTATTTTTATGGCTGATATGCATCAAGCTCACCTGACGAACTCCGGTATTAAACGATAGGCCTCTTGGCTTGGTGTCGCAGAATTGCAAGATATGAAATGCTGTTTTTAACACATCTCTGATTTGGAATCCATAATGGACCAACTAAGAGGGATGTGACAAAAATTCGTTTGAAGTTATACGTGATTTTCATCACATTTGTTAGGTATGGCAATTGAACAGTATTAACTCGAAAGGAAACTGTGACAATCGAAACGTCATCCGCAAATTTGCTTCAAATCAGTACGGTACAGCGCGAAATACACAGAAAGGCAACATTGACAAAGATGGAGAAGATCAATATAT
Source organism: Limulus polyphemus (assembly GCF_000517525.1). NCBI lineage: Eukaryota > Metazoa > Arthropoda > Merostomata > Xiphosura > Limulidae > Limulus > Limulus polyphemus. The sequence goes on along the minus strand of NW_013666077.1, from coordinate 92,074 downwards.
CATCCTCAAAGTTGTGTGAAAAGCAGCCTTGTTTGTTAAATTCACTTCCAGAAAATCCATTTTCAGAACAATGGGAAATAATGATCTTTGTTCTCAGTCATGACTGTCCATTAGATACATTTAAACCTTTTTGGTTATTGAAAGTTTTCCAAACGTCTCTAATTTGTTTGTAAATATACAAAAATGCATTTAATTTCATAACATTTTTACATTTGTACGTAACACCCATTTTCATAATAATTACAATTTAACTGACAATGTTAGGCTGCATGTCAATGAAACAAGCTTGAACTTGTTAATCAACAATGTGTATTGTTCCTTATCATTTTTAACTGACAATGTTAGGCTGCATGTCGATGAAACAAGCTTGAACTCGTTAATCAACAATGTGTATTGTTCCTTATCCTTTTTAACTGACAATGTTAGACCATATGTCAACCAAACAAACTTGAGCTCGTTAATCAACAATGTCTAATGTTCCTTTTCTCATTAATCAACATTGTTTGTTCTTACCTGCTCTTACTTACAAAATACGTGTTAATATTATATTTAGCAGTTACTGTTTTAAAACTATTATTGATTTGTTTTTTAAACAATAGTCTACAAACCTTTTGCTAATATATATGTATATTGAAGAACCCACTAGGACTTAAAGTTTTTTTTAATATTCTATTCCATTCTGTATTATATCTAATTGATTTATTAAATCATATATACATTTTAAACGCCAAACATTATCTGATTTTTTTTGAAGATAAAAAAATTACTAATATTTGCAAGTAATCAACTTATTTTTCTAATCAACTGTTTAAAAATAACAGATGATGTTGATAGTTATGTAAAGACATATCAGCACAGTTTTTCGTTTATCAAACAAAATGCCATGACAATTCGGTTCGTCTTCTTAAGCCCTCTTACAAGATGAAGAAACTATTAAATTTTTATTGAAGTTAAAGAACCCGGTTTCACCAAATAAATTAACTTATCAACATCTTCATGAAAATGATTTTTTGGTCATAAATGTCCCCCTCCCTTCTAGAAATAGATGTTCTAGAATAGCTGAAGTGATAAAACCTGTTTGATATTTGAACTAACAACTAAATATGGTTATTTACTAACAGCATAATTATTTCTGAATAAATTGTAATCGAATGGCCCATGAACTTAATCTTTTAATCTATTTTGTAGTTCGAACTGTAGTGCTTTAGTCATTTTGACAAAATATCAGATTGGTAGACAGTTTGTATGAAACGAGCTCCTGGTGGTCGCTTGAAGAAACATCTACAATTGTGGAAAACAGTAGTGCTTTTCCAACAATTTTTACACATGCAATACTTGTTTTCTAAAAGTTTGTTTCAGTAGATAAATAGGGAAAAAGTATTATTTTTAAATGCTTCTGTGTGTTATTTATATAGCAAAAAAAAGAGCCAAGTTTGCATATTTTAAGTTCAATGTAAGTTTCGTACACTTGGTTCTTTTTTTTAAAAAAAGAAGAAGATAGAACTAATGAAGCATTCAAAAAAGGTTATATTCATCGTATTCCTTTCAAAAGTTTTAGGCGTATAAACGTATTCAAGTAGCGTATTGATTTAGTATACAAAGCAGCTGGGCCCTCCTTATATCATATGCTGGTAAAATATAGATTTTTTTAAATCAGATATTCAGATTTCGTTAAGATGTGATCACTAATGATTAATTCTTATTTCTAAACATTGTCGCTTTTATGAAATCCCGAATTTCTTGCTCAGGTGCAAGGACATACAATATATAATTCAAGAACTGCATTATTACTAGCACCAAGAATCAGTTTAATCTACAAATTTGTAAAGCTGCGTCAGAAGCTAAGACTAATAGTAGAATGTTTGTAATTAAGCACAAAGCTACACAAAGGGTTATCTGTGCTCTGTCCACCACGGGTATCGAAACCCGGTTTCTAGCGTTGTAAGTCCGCAAACATACCGCTGGGCCACTGTGGGGCAATAGTAGAATGTTTTATTGGAAATGCCATACATACAGCGTTCTAAAGCAAGCTGCATTTCTGTTCTATTTCCTCAAACCCACTGTAATGTTTAAAGACACGTGAGCTTAAACAAATTTCATTTTTTCTTTAATTACCAAATATTTTTCCGTGACATATATATATTTTAGTTACTAGAAAGGATCACGTTCTTTTGTTTCCTTGACACGTGTCATTTTAAAATACGATATGTTTTTATTTACATTAAGCTTCATGGCTGCACATTAACCAGTGAATACACAATATTTCATACATGTGCTCCGAACGAATACGTACGCATCTTAAAATCTTGAATGTTGCCCTTGCTAAATTAGGTAATCCAGTTTTACATCCTTTGCTCTGATCTGCTGATTAGCTCTGGCTGGAACATAAACATTACAAGAGGTTATCCTGTATTCATTTTACACACACAAAAAAAAAGAATTGAACATGGTAATCATTTGAGCTTAACTATTTTTATACCAACCTTTTCAAACGGCCGTGGAGCAATTGCTAAGGACAATTTTAATTACTTTTTATGTTAAGAGATTTAGCCAAACAACTACAATTAAGAATCGTAAAAAAATTTACGTAACACATAACTATAAGTTTTAACATTACTCTTTTATAAGTTAGTGAAAATCAAATTTAAAATTCCGGTCTAAATTATCTCTACAAATGCTAATTTAGAACCGATTTATACTATCTGTCTATTTCTGGAACAAGTTAACTTTGATTGTTCGTATGGTTATATAGATAATGCAAATCATTTTCATAAGGAGCAGCTTTTGTGTTATCATGTAAAATACAATTGGTCCACGTTGTGTAGCAAAGTTATTCCACCTTTAGTTTCAAGTTACTTTATTCTTTCACCAGCCCTTTCCGAGGAGAGTTAAACCATATAACTTTTTAGCACTTATGTTTGCTTAAACTGCCAGTTGTGTTCAAACGTCGCACAACGAATGGGAAGGCTTGGAAAACATAAGCCATCTCTTAGCTAAAACTTTTAAAATTTGAGCAAAAAATGTATGCTAGGAAAACTCATATTTATATAGTTGAATATTTACCTTTGATCTGAAATACTTTAAAACAACGAGAAATTCATTCCTTTTTGTTGTTATTCGCTTAATAGTAATTATAATGTACATGGAATACATATACCACTATATCATATAGAAATTGGTGGATTGAAAGTAAATCTTCTCTTTAAACTGTCATGGTTGTGCGCCTGGTTGTGTCAGTGTAATATATTAACCTCACATTAGGTAATACAACACACACTATCATTGGCCATGTCGATGGTCTGGAATTTTATTCAATCAATTTTCATATCACAGTAGCTTACTTTATTTTTGGAAATGTTTTTGCAACCTATTTTAGATTCGTGCTTTACGCATGAATAATAATAACTGTGTGTATTGTGTTGTTTGTTTTTAAGCGCAAAGGTTCTAAATACATTATCTACGTTGCACCCACCATAGGGATCGAATTCTGAATGTTGCATTGTTAGTCCGTTAGTTTACCACAGCATCACCGTGAGGTTGTGTATTCTAATCAATAATAAATGATGCTATTTTATATGAAAGTTATGGAGAACATGTACATGTATTTAAACGTGGCTAATACAATGTTAGTGGCTCTTGTAAGTGCTCTCCCTGGTGGTTCAGCGATAAGTTCGTTTGTTTTAGAGCAAAGCCACATTGAAATATCTGCTGTGTCCATCGCGGGGAATCTAACCCCAAATTTTAGCATTGTAAGTCTGTAAACCTATCGCTGTCCCACTCGGGCACTCATCGGTAATTTTGAGGGCTTATTACACTAAAAATTTGGTTTCGATATTCACAGTGGGCAGAGCATAGTTAGCCCATTGTGTAGTTTTGTGTTTCACAAACAAATAAACGTGTAAGTACAAAAACTATTCAACCACAGTATAAAACTATATTTAAAGGTTTGAAAATATAAGCAATTCAATTCTCTTCATTAACTTTACTTTCTCGAAGGTAAGAGTAATTAAACGTCATTAAAAATAGTTTCGTTCACGACAGTTAGACTGCATGTATACCATTTATTAATAATGTATTTGTTTCTATTCTTTATAAATGCTGCATGCAAACAGTATCGCTGAAAAGGTGATTCTAATGTTACTGTAAAATAAAATCAAATCTAAAGAGATTAATTTTTGTGCCTAATTGCAAATACATTTGTTATCAAACTCATTTGAGAATACTAAGTCTCCAATATATGTATTTTTAAAAATCAAAGTGAGATAAAAATACTTTTCTTGGATTGTTAGGCTAATGAAGAACTAAATTAATTTTCTTAGGTGTTCAGGAAAGTTTCCAGTTGCGAAATTTTGTAATAGGTAAATTTCCGTTCATATCTGAAATTAAGCGCCACAGAGAATGGCACTATTTTTAAATTATTGTACTTTTTAAACTATTTATTGTGCTATTAGACATACTGTTTCGCGATAATGAAATTCTTATGATCAAGGTGACAAATATCCATTAATTTCAATATAACTTATTCCTTTACTGTTTTCTAAACAAAATCTGGTCTAAACACCAGATGGCGCTCGTAGAAAACTTTTTTTTTGCATCCAATAACCTTGCATAAATCCAACATCCACACTTCATAAATTTAATCATTTTATAACTTGTGGTTTTGTTTCGTTTACCTTTGATGATGTGTTAACAGACTAAATTAACCTAATTTACATATATATATAACAGTCCAACGACTGCTAAAAATTACCAGCTATCAATTTTAGGTTAGGCCGACCGTAGGCAAAAATTTAGATGTGGTCTACCAGCCTAAACTATAAGCATAAGCTTTAATCTTTCAATGCTACAAGTTATTTTGTCGTATCAGGTACGGTGGCCTAATTTTAATAAATCATAAATACACTATTTAAGTATGAAGAAGGTGAACAAATAAAGAACGCGTTACATGTCTGCGGGGTAAAGAAAAAAAAATTCAGTTCATCTGTATATTAACTTTTTTAATTCTGTAAAAAAACCATTCCATTAATTAACGTTCCAAAATAACACAAACTTCAGCAAATCTATTTAAAAACAATCAAATTGAAATACCTATATATAATCGAATGCCTTCACAACATTTTATGATATTTTATTTACATCTTTGAAAACTGTACTTAAAAAAAATAACCAATGAGGACTCGATACAAAAAATAGCCCATAAAGTTAAGAAACTTATTACATGAAAACGACCAAAATATGTTTGAGAAAAAAAAAGCGACTAGCCAATCAAACACTTATTGCTCTTTATGTGACCAAAAATACAATTTTTCTATACAGAAAGGAAGTATTAAGAAAAGTATGATTTAACGTATCACATATATTAAGGCCCAGTGACTGTTCGTCTATAGAAAATTTATCGCCACAGCAGAAAAACCGATGGCTAAGCTGCACTGAGTAGCCAATTTATTAGGACCTCCCGCGTAGTATCGTGTTGGACCACCTGTTGTCACGATAATAGTCTGAACTCAGCAAAACATACACTCTTCAAGATTATGGCAGCTGTCATATTAAATTCTAGCCCGTTCGCCGAAGAGTCTGTTCTGCCATCAGTTCACAAATTTTGTCAGAATTTTGTGATGACGATTTTGATTGTTCAGGTTCATCTCAATTTTGCTCAATCGGATTGATATCTATACAGTTGTGCTGGCCAAGGAAGATGGCTGAAGTCAAGGAAGATGAGCGGTTGCATTTTGTCTATTAGAGTGAAAATACGGCGTTATGGTTCAGATATAATGAATAACAATGTTCAGATAAACTCTAGATGTCAGCCACCATTTAAAAAATTTAAAGGACCTATCCCCTGCTACGAGAATGTTCTCCGTACTATTACATCACCTCCGGCAGCTCAGCTTGCACTGTCGGAACCACACGAGAAGAGTCACGTGCCTCATGTGGTTTTCTCTATATTTTTACTTTACTGTCAGCACAGATAAGGGTGAAATGCCAACCATCAGACCACGCCACACGCTTCCAGGCCTTCACTGTTCACAACTCTCTAAGCACCACTAAAGTCATGCTTTCCTTGTGGCTTCTGAGATAAGAGATTTTCCGCCTGGTTTTCGGTTGTCGAATGTCAGTTCTTCTAATGTCTTCCGCGTGATACAATTAGAGATAGTCGATTCTTGAGTACTGTTGAAAAAAAAAATCGATCAATTAGGACAGTCGTCTGACGACTGTTGACTTTACAAGCTTGTATAAGTGTCCCTTTAGTCAGCCACCGCCATTTGGTGGCCACGGTGTTTTTTTACTCGTGGAGTATTCCCTTTCGACCACCTCTATTAACAAACTCTCATGATAGATGACACTATGACAACATCTTTGCATTTTTAGGTTTCAAACAACCACCTGACACATCACGTGATCAATGTATTTTGTACGTGAAAATAAATGGAGTATTCTACAAATTTTTGTGCATATGGAGGGTCACAATAAAGTGACCACTCCTATTAATGATAAAATACTATGATTTACAGCTGATGTAAGGGCAATTCAGGTAGAACATTTATTTATCTGTCGAAAATGCTTTGATACCGAAGTTGTACTTTATAAGTTCTAGAGTGTTAGCCAAAAATTAAATATTCTTTCTTTAATAATAAATAATAATATGAATTTGTTATTGAGGCATAAATCCATATTAGTGATCAAATACTTACATCTTACTTAAAGCGAATTTTGCTTAGTTACTACCAGTGTGCAACATATATCTAAACAGACTATTTTCACCAGATTTTAAACAGGAAAAAAAAGAGTTTAAGTAGATATTCATCCTTGAATAACAACCAGAATATTTAACGAGAGGTGTATGTAGATATCCAACCATGAATAATTAAATCTATATAAATAGAAATGTAAGAAAAGTATGCTTAATAAGTTTACTTATTGCCAGGTTGATTTTTAGTTTCGCTCTAAGTACGTTTCTTGCTCTGATCGGAAGTTAATATTAATAGCTACAATACTTAACCAGACTCTCGTGTAGATTGTCATCCTTCAATAACTAACTAGAATATTTAACCAGAAATTCATGTTGATATTCATGATTGAATTACTAACTAGAATATTTAACCAGAAGTTCATGTTGATATTCATGATTGAATTACTAACTAGAATATTTAACCAGAAGTTCATGTTGATATTCATGATTGAATTACTAACTAGAATATTTAACCAGAAGTTCATGTATATATTCATGATTGAATTACTAATAAGAATATTTAACCAGAAGTTATGTAGAAATTCATGACTGAATAACTAACTAAAATGTTTAGTCAGAAGTTATGTAGATATTTATCTTTTGATAAATGACTAGTTATAAAACTGGAAGCTTGTTTGTTTTGTAATTGAGCATAAAGCTATTCAATGGGCTAGCTGTGTTCTGCCAACTACGGGTATCGAAACCCAGTTTCTAGCGTTGTAAGTCCGTAGACATACCGCTCTGCCACTAGGGGGCAAACTGGAAGCTTATGTACACATCCATTATTGAAAAACTAACATGAACGTTTAACCGGAAATTCATGTAGATATTCATCATTTAATTATCAACTATATTTGATTTTAGATAATCAGCTACATAGGCGGTAGAGCGAATTGGAAAATGGGGTGGAGGGGACGCTGAGATGTATAGGCGTAAATGTACATATAAATACTGCTTAGCTATATATCTTGGTAGTAGAGTTGGAAGGAAGGGAGGTAAGGAGCCACGTTTTATGTTGACAGATTTTAATGGGAGTCCCGCCTAGCCTCCCCTCCTGCTGATATGTGAGACTGGAACACATAACAACGTAGTTTTGTGGTTTCTCGTACAAATTAGGCTTCCACCGGAAGCAATATTCCAAACAGCCGATCAATAACTCTTTTCATATAAACTGGTATCCCAGTTTATATGAAAACGGGAATATATTCAACTGAATATTCATGCCGTTAACATGCAACATCAATTAATCAGTTTCAGTCCATTTTTGCTATGTTGCCTTCTCAATCCTGCATTCCAACTTTTAGCACATAGATAAATATATAACTTTGTTATACAAAAAGTGGGGAACTGTATCCGGTGGCCAGCCCCACAACCTAAGGCTCTACCACCTAAAAAATATAATATTTAATCACAAGCTCATGCATATATCGATTTTCAATAATCAACTATATTTAACCACAAGCTCATGCAGATATCGATTTTCAATAACTAACTATATTTAACCACAAGCTCATGCAGATATCGATTTTCAATAACCAACTATATTTAACCACAAGCTCATGCAGATATCCATCTTTAAATAAGCAATTATATTTAACCACAAGCTCATGCAGATATCGATCTTTAAATAAGCAACTATATTTAACCACAAGCTCATGCAGATAGTGATCTTTAAATAATCAACTATATTTAACCACAAGCTCATGCAGATATCGATCTTTAAATAATCAACTATATTTAACCACAAGCTCATGCAGATATCGATCTTTAAATAAGCAACTATATTTAACCACAAGCTCATGCAGATATCGATCTTTAAATAAGCAACTATATTTAACCACAAGCTTATCTGCATGAGCTTGTGGTTAAATATAGTTGATTATTTAAAGATCGATATCTGCATGAGCTTGTGGTTAAATATAGTTGATTATTTAAAGATCATATCTGCATGCTGCATGAGCTTTTGTTAAATATAGTTGGTTATTTAAAGATCGATATCTGCATGAGCTTGTGGTTGAATATAGTTACTTATTGAAGATCGATATCTGGATGAGCATGTGGTTAAATATAGTTGCTTATTGAAGATCGATATATTGATCTTCCGTAATCAACTATATTTAACCACAAGCTCATGCAGATATTGATCATTTAAATAATCAACTATATTTAACAACAAGCTCATGCAGATATCGATCATTAAATAACCAACAACCGTAAGCTCATGCAGATATCGATTTTTGAAAAACCAACTATAATATTTAACTGTTAACTCATGGAGATATCGATCTTTAAACAACCAACTATAATATTTAGCTGTTAGTTCATGCATATACAGATTTTTGAACAACCAACTATAATATTCAACTGTAGTTCATGTATATACAGTTCTTTAAACAACCAATTATAGCACGAAACTGTTAACTTATGCAGATATTGATTTTTGAACAACCAACTATATTTCATCGCAAGTTCATGCAGATAGTGATCTTTAAGTAACCAACTATATTTAACCACAAGCTCGTGCAGATATCGCTCTTTGAATAACCAACTATAATATTTAACTGTTAGCTCATTCAGATATTGATCTATGAACGACCAATTACAATATTTAACTGTTAGCTCATACAGATATCGCTCTTTGAACAATCATCTAGAATCGTCCTTAAATAGTTGAAATATTTAACCAGAAGCTCATGGAGATAGCCATGCATGTTAACCAACTAGAATATTTAAACATGGTTTAAGAATTTCTGATTGAGCTTTATACTTTTAAGATATAGCTACTCTGACGCAACATCAATAAGATGAAAAGACGCAAACAAATTTATCTTTCGCTAATGAATTAGCGGAATATTTGCGACGAGTCCCTCTTTAACACATTGACTGCTGATTCGCTCAGTTGAATGCGCGTGCGCTGTATACAGTGTATGGCTCGCAAAAATTCCGTGCGCGTTTAAAGCAGCCGCAATCAAAGGGTTAATTTTCTCAACGTTTTTCCTTAATACGATGCCGCGTTTGAAGTATAGAGAATTGCATAAATCCACGAAACAAAAAACTTTATCATTGCCTTCAGTAGGAAGATGGTATTACAGTTTAGAATCTAGCTAACTTTTCAATACGTTGTTTTTGATAGGTATTCAGAACATATATCTGCTCATTTTAAGGAGTATCTACGCTTGTGCATGAATTTTCATAAGACGCTAAGCTGATGGATAAGTTATGACTGTCAATACCACTGAGAAGACGCATAGCGATAGCAGCTTTCCAGTAGTGGAATGTCGTTTAAACTGAACTACGATAACAAAACTGGATGAAACGTCGACCTCAACCGCGTCTTTGATTTAGTTTTTAACAACTTTGAATGTCAAAACAAAATCACCATATAAACTAAATTACGTTTGCGATAAAGCTAAATAGTTGATCTTATGAAAAACAATGGTTAAGTATAAATATACACTCATGTGTATTTTCTATTTTATTATTCTTTTTTTTTTTTATTTTTAGTAAATATAAAAATCAGATATATATATATATAGTGGAAAGTTAGGCGTAGGTAGACTTCAAGTGGAACATATATAAGGAACTCATTACCTCACTCTTCATTTCCTAAAGAAATGTTTGTTGGTGTCTAGTATTACCTTTATTCTATGTGTCCCATTGGTTATTTTTTATCTTAATCCTTTTTATTTTGAAATTGCGCAAAATTTTTTTCCAACATAAAATGCTGTCGTTTGTACAGGTCTTGAAGAGAAGCCTTAAACCTAGTTAAACCATTTTGCCTCCCAGTGGCACAGCGGGATGTCTGCGGACTTACAACTATAGAAACCGGGTTTCGATACCCGTGGTGGGCAGAGCATAGATAGCCCGTTGTGTAGCTTTTTACTTAGTTACAAACAAACCAAACAATATACCATGTTATTGAAAAAATTCTGAAGTTAATGTTTCCCAAGTACAATATACACATACTAATGTATAGTGGCTATCATTATCTCTCTTTATACAATTGTATTTTAGGCACGGGTTGGCCGTATGATAGAGTTCTGGAGTTCATGGCTGGGAATCCGTGCGATACCACAAAATATTCTTCCCACTTCAAGTTGTGGGTACTTTAGAAGAGTGAAAGTTAATACTTCAATGAGGATGGTCGGAGGCAGTATGTTACTGACAGACTGCCTTCCTTGTGGTCAGTAGCACAAAATTAGGGATAGCGGTGGATGACCCTAGTAACTTTGCCACCAATGAAAATCCTTTTATCAGATAATCCCGGCAAGCCTCAGGGCGGCCCGGCATAGCCAGGTGGTTAGGGAGGTCGACTCGCAATCTGCGAGGTCGCAAGTTCAAATCTCCGTCCCACCAAACATGCTCGCCCTTTTAGCCGTGGGGGCGTCATTCCCACTATTCGTTGGTAAAAGAGTAGCCCAAGAGTTGGCGGTGGGTGGTGATGACTAGTTGCCTTCCCTCTAGTCTTACACTGCTAAATTAGGGACGGCTAGCTTTGCGCAAAATTAAAAAAAAAACAAAAACAAAGCTTCGGGGCTCATAACGGTAAAATTTGGAGTTCGATTTCCGTGGTGCTAATACAAGCAAACATAATTCGCCTTTGCTTAGAAAATCAAATAATTATTCACAATGAGCATAATTTTCTATCCTATATAATGTTTAATTGAACGAGAACTCAAAGCAGTTTTCGTATTCAATGTTCATTTCTGATTCGCAAAGAAGTACCGACTTTGAGCTCAGCGACAAACACTTCATATGTGTGAATATGTATGCAGCTAATGATGTGTAAAAAAGACGTATTTTATCCTAAAACTTTCATGTGTGAATCCAATTAAAATTCATCAAACAGTGTTAAATAAATATGTTTTATGATAACAAGATCATCAGACGTTATGTTTTGTCGAAATTATTGACAAAATAACCCGGCAATTATATCATCAGTTTTAACCAAATTAAATGCTGCGTTTTACATTAATTAATAATAATAAAATATGCTATAATATATATTTATAGTCCAGAAACATAATCTATAAATGTTTTAAACGTATAATGTGCATAACTCAATGCAGTATCTGAGAAGAACAGGCAACATAAAAGTTGTTCTAGCACAAAGCTCAACAATGGGCTATCTGCGCTTTGCCTACCACAGGGAATCGAACCCATGATTTTACAATTGAAAGTCTGTAAACTTACCGATTACTCACCAGGGGACCAACAGAAAAAGAATAAACATCTACTTAATGTATAAAATTTATAAATGCATCACTAGTGTGCAAGAAAGTAAATTCATTAAAAGACAAAAAATACATTGTTATGTATTTCAAGGTGTTTAAAATACACTTTATATACGTATGGTTGTTTAAAATACACTGTACACTGTTATGTATTTTTGGCTATTTAAAGTATATTGTAATATATTTCTTACTGTTTATCTATTCTTTAAAGCAAACCAACAAAAACTCAAGTAATAAATTATTCATTCAAACTGGCAACCTATCAACTCCACCATAACTGTTTTATATTCAAAATTATCTCTTTAATAATATATATATATATATAAACCGGATATATCATAAAAGTAGGTCAGACTTTAAAACATACATCTACCATTAAGTACAAATAACATGTGATTGCAAATTATAAGCTTAGAAATAGCGGTATAGAAGTCTGGGGAAACCCTGTAGCCGATATCAGTGTGGAAAGCTGAAGATACAAGTTTGAAAAAAAGATTCCCTTTGATGACATAGGAATAAACTTGCTAAAAGAAAAGGTAAAATACATACGTTTCAGTTTTAGTGATTAATCTCATCTGCGACATAAAATTTCGTGTTGTATATCCCGAAACGAAAGAAAGACTTACAATGTTAGTTTTGTTATACAACGACCATACGTATAGATACAAAACAAAGTTTGTGAAAGAGAAGGTTTAATAGTTAAGTACAGAAGATGCATTGAATATTCTGTTTTTTTTGTTTTTTTTTGGAGAAGTATTTTCGTATTTATTTATTTTGCTGAAGGTTTAATTGTTGAAAGGTTAACTGACATCAGTGTTTCCAAACGAAATAAGTGGCATAAGAAAATACAAAATAAATCAAATTAAGTGTGTAATGTCAGTACTAATAAACAAATGGTCTGGAAGGTTTTATAAGTCAAAATAAGCATTATATCAGAGGTACTAAAATAGGTGATATGATAGTGATAACAATTTGAAATAAGATGCACTAAACGAAGCAAGTGTTATATAAGCACAGGCAAGTCGAAATAAGCGTTGTATCAGTGGTACTAAATGGAACAAGCGATATATTAGCACGGATAATAAGCGAAAATAAGTGTTGTGTCAATGATAATAACGAAACAAGTGTTATATAAGCACAGATAAGCCGAAATAAGTACTTTATCAGTGGTGCAAAACGAAACAAGCGCTATATTAGCATAGATAAGTGTTGTATCAGTAGTGCTATATGGAAAAGCACAATATTAGCACAGACAAGTTGAAATAAGTATTGTATCAGTGGTGCAGAACGAAACGAGTGCTATATAAGCTCTAATAGGTGGAAATAAGTGTTGTGACAATGGTGTTAAAAGAAAGAATCGTTATATAAGCACAATTAGGTGGAAATAAGTGTTGTATCAATGGTATTAAACGAAAGAAGCGTTATATAAGCACAGCAGGTGGAAATAAGTGTTGTGTCAATGGTGTTAAACGAAAGAAGCATTATATAAGCACAGCAGGTGGAAATAAGTGTTGTGTCAATGGTATTAAACGAAAGAAGATATATATATTAGCACAGATAAGTGTTGTATCAGTGGTTCTGACGAAACAAGCACAAATAAGTCGAAATTACTGTTGTATTAATGGTGATACATTAAACAAGCACTATATAAGCACAAATAAGTTGAAATAAGTTTTGTATCAATGGTGCCAAATGGAACCAGCTGTATAAGCGCAGATAAGTGGAACAATTATTTTTTCAGTTGTTAAAAACATAAAATTATAAACCGATAAGCCGAAATAAATACTACATCAGTGTTGATAAAACAAGTATGTTGTATACAGAAGGTAACCTAACGCAAATGCAACAAAAGGGAGATATTGATGAAAAATCAATTAGAATGTTTATTATATAACAACCGATACTCAACTAGTATTTTACAAAATTAAACAATTTGCAGTTCTGTGTAGAAGTTCTATAAACAACAAATGATTTTATTAATGCTCAACGAAATAGGTATTGTCTATCTCATATGCTTTAAAATCACAAATGGATAGTATGTCCCTTATGTAGTGTAGCCTGGTGGTTAGGGACTGTGAATCTCAGGGTCCATGGTTCGCGGATCGTTGCCGCAAAATTGCACTTCTTGGGTGCGTTATAAGAGTGATGGTCAAATTTTAATAATCAGTTAGATTAACTCAAGAGTTGGTGGTGGGGGAAATTGACTAACTGTATTTCCTCTAGTCTATCAGCCCAAGCTTAAGAACGCCAAGCGCAGGTAGCTTTTATGTAGCTTTGGCGAATATACAAAAACAAAACAAAGAAACAAACCCTTATGTGGTAAACAAGACAAGCTAAGTAAATCATTAAGATATTTCATGCTTATATGGTTTTCAGATATATTAGTTCTTGAAGACAAATTTCTGTTGAATATATAGCTTGCACTGAATTTTAGGAATCCTTGTCTTTTGTTATTATCTAAAACATCTCTAAATCACCTGTTAAGAGAAATATCTGTGGAGTATTTCGCATGTTTATACAATATCGGTTTCATTCTAAGCTAAACGTTGCAGATGTATACTGCGATGCTACTGAACAAGTTTTGCACTTTCACTTGCGGGCACGTTATATTCGGCCCAAAGATTTGAACAAAGCCTTTGTGGCGGTGGACTGTACAAGCTGGGCGCCTTTCCTCTGGTCAGTATTTCAATATCTATAACTAAGCTTCACTTCAGAATTTTTGAAATTCAGGCGCTTTGCACGAGAATCCTGGAAAATCAACTAGTAATCCTGTAACTAGTAACTACAGCTTATTCAAAGAACTTTTTAACATAAACTTTGAGTATTTAATGTATTTTTTACTTCTAACTATCATTTTGTTAATTGTTCACCATTAAGCATGACAATGATCACTTAAAAACTGATAAAATTAGAAAGTAGTATATTGAAATATTGAATACTACAGACAGCTATTTTTTAGTCCTAGTTGCAAGTATGATCATATACGCAGGAAACCTAGTTTGACTTTGCATTAAAAGAAACAAACTTACAATAAAGATGTATTTATTAATAAAGAAACACTAAAATAGCATATTTTCTATCGTATTACAAAGTAGCATACACACAAAAATAGTTATTTGTAAATTGTACACTTATTCATTTCTATTACTAATTGCAATTTTGCAGGGAAACAAAATTTCTAACGAAACATATTTATTCATAAAGATAAAATAAAACACTTATTTTTCCACCAGTCAATAAAAAAATTCAAAATTGTTTTATTTAGGCCCCCAAAACAAGAGAAAACAACGTTATTATTAGCTTCAGTAAATTAACACATTACAAAATACCGGTATGAATGATTAAAGACAGAAACACATCGCCAGTATTCAATAGAAGTAACCACACCAACATTCATGTTGGTTAGAAAGTCAACTAGACTTTAAGCTTCTCACTCTTCATCAATCTCACTAATTGACCGGTGTGGAAGAACACGTTCTTCCAAAATGTTGATTCAATTTCTTGGATCAAAATGTTGAGTATTCATAGGTTTCAAAATCTTGACATGCTAGAAAAACTGGATCATGAAACCGAAATATTTGTTTTAACTCACACGTGTGGTTGTTGTTATAATTATCTGGCTGATGTATAGATCTTGGCGATTTATTCACGGTTCACACCTGCATCCTTTGTTTTCACGTCTATCGATGTGTATTCTGCTAAGATACCTAGACTTTGCACGAAATTCAAAACAAACCAAACCAAAGATACCTAGATATAATCTGTTCAGAGAAAAATACTCAATCTCTTTCCTTTAATAAACAGTATTAATGACATTAATCGAATTAAAATATCTTACTTTCATTCTCCCTTTCTGCAAGTAGCCTGTGGAAAAGTATTGCATCACTTTGGAAGAAAATGTTAAATGAGTTTGGAATGCACAGTGCATATCTCATAAATTCAAGCAAAAGTGTCATGTACTGAAGAGAACAAGTATTTGTAGTATAACTGCAATGAAATCCTTTGTTTAAGCAGTCCGACAAGACACCAGAATATTATGTATTTTAGTCTGAAAATAACTGAAGTTTCTTTACAAACGTTTACAGGTTAGCACTAAAATAAACATGTTTCACAAGGCTTTTAGGGCTTAAAGACAAGATGTATGTTTTTGTAGCCATTAGAAGAAGCTAGTTGCAACATATGGCAACTACATTTCGAAATACGAATCTATGGAACTTTTTCTTTAAGCAGAGATAAAACTGAATAATTAAACCCCATCACGACATTTTGTGTATCAATAAAAAATACAGTCTAGTTCCTCAAAATCACATTCAGTTTTCCACGTGCTTTTGGACAACTAACTAGATCTACACCATGAACTTTAATTTCAAAATCAAAATCATCACAGCAGTAAACTGAATACACTGCCAACTGTTTATTTGTGCTTTTACAGTAGTTTAGGCTATGATTGTTGAAAAACTTGTAGCTCTTGTCTTTTCAGCGAACATATCATTATAAAGTATGATGCTAAACCTTGTCTAGCGAGATAGGCTACTTGCTGGTTACCTAATTCCAAGGTATCCATTACTGGTTAGAGAGTACAGCTTCAATAAGTAACTTCGATTTACCTATACATTGGAATGTAGATTTATTTCTAATAGAAATGCTAGGATCTGTGCTTCCACTTGAAGCATCTTTCGGTTTTCCTTGCTCCTTGAAATATACATTTCTCTATTTTGAGATGTTTAGACCCATATACATGTTTCTTAGGGTTACTTTTGCATCCAAATGGAACAACAATAATAAATAAAGCGTAAAAGGCAATCTCATTCGTTCTTGGACGTTCTAAACAGGTTTCGAAAACTTGCTCTTCTCGTGATTTTTTATAAGACAGAGTATATTTTGTCTTTTCTACTCTTTGTTTCTTACGTTGTTTTGGCTGCACCTAAATAATGATACGTCGGAATCGTCCACCTGAAAATAAAACATCATCAGTAAATACTCTACATTTCAGTTTCCCAGGAAAAATCGAATTAAATTTTTATTTGTTTTTTAATACTACTTTACTGCCAATTGATAAGTGTAAACTTTTCACAGATTTCTGTTACAAAGGAGCTTAATAAAGGCTTTAACACAAAACAAACAGTATAGTGCAGATTCACTTAACACCGTCTCTTTCTTTATGTGATACAGCGTGTAGTAGTTTTTCTAAACACGTTCCATTCCGTCTTTTAGCTATTGAATTAAGAACAAAACAAACATGATCGAGATTTGAAACATGTGAAGTTTGAAAACATCAGTCCATTATGTAGCATTATATATATAGCAGGGTATGTAAAGGACAAGATATTATTTTGTATATAAACATCTATAAGAATATATTATATATATATATATATATATGCTACCACAACAAAACAAAAAAATTCTAAAGATTAAGATGTATTAATTCATTAGTTGGGTACCCTCACTAATATCGATGTTTTTGGTCATCGTCAGTAATACATTAAGCTTTCTACAAGTATGTATGTGCATATAAATACAGTGTGCACACATATTTACTTAACTACATACTTCCCTTGTATAACGCCATTTGGATTGTAAAAATATGATAATG
Organism: Limulus polyphemus; assembly: GCF_000517525.1. Lineage (NCBI taxonomy): Eukaryota > Metazoa > Arthropoda > Merostomata > Xiphosura > Limulidae > Limulus > Limulus polyphemus. The sequence goes on along the minus strand of NW_013666077.1, from coordinate 74,514 downwards.
TATCGTAGCTATTGTTTCAAAGTGACTAAATCTTAATTGTAGAAATATAGTATCTTTCTAATTAAAATATGCTACTACGAAATACTTAATTGTGGGACTTTAGTAAGCTGTTTTATATAGTCCTCCGGTAGGTGAGCGCTAAGTTTTACGGACTTTCAAGCTAACTTCTAAGGTTCAATTTCTCGCGATGGGAAGAGCGCATATGTGTAGCTTTGCGCTGAAAAACAACATTATATAGGTCCCATTAAAGTATTTTGTTCAATGAATGACTCAAGAAGTATACTCTGCAATAAATTGTTATTAATAATCACATTAATTTTCCAGTCTCTGGTTCTTTCTGATAAAGTGAAAATGTAATTACATCAAAAATTTAAATATCATGTTATTATAACAAGAATACATTTTTTAATTGGCTGTGTCACCCTAGGTACCTTTAAAACATTGTTGAATGAAAGTTTATTCTAAACACACATTCTATTTATGATTGGCTATATGAAAACTGTTGGACTATTTTTGGTTGACTGAATGGTGGAATTTCACCGTCACTTTTATAACACATTCATGGCCTCAAAGTGCGGAGCGCGTTTTTGCGACAACTGGCCGCGGGCAGTGGACCCCCTAATCCACAGTTCGAGCCCGCTAACCACTAAGCTTTCCCATTAATACTTTTCAGAGCAGGAAGTTGCACGGCTTGGATATATTATATGTGTTACAACATTACACATTGTGTATAATGTTATAACTTGCTTATTTACTTTAAAACTAAGTTGTGTAGATTTATTGTTAAATATACTATATTTATTTGTTAAGATATGATAAATTGTAGTTTGATACAGCACTTACGAGAAGCAATGATAGGCTTATTTTAACAAGTTATATTCCTTTCTATAGTTTAAACAAAGGCGGAGTCATCGTAAAAATATTGGGAAACATGCATGCATTCCAGTAGCAATTTATCCAAGTTTCGTAATAATTTATTTTCGGGCTCAGTTGAAATATCTGATAAAGATCTTATTATTTCATTACGTCAAAAAATATTTTTTCCTGTTAATAAAGTTTCATAAACTATAAGTAGCATCTTCTCACTTCTCACATAAAGTTTTTGTTCGTTTGTTTTTCCTTTAGTCCTTGTTTTTAAACGTGACATAACTACTTTTAAGTTACACAACTAATGCTGCTTCGAAATGAAGGTCCGTGTATTGAAAGAAAATATTACGAGGCGTTTCTTTACTCTGGATAAGACCTAAGTAAGCTGTTGAGATCAAATATTAGTTGAGTCCGAGGCCCTTTACTGGTCATAGTTTGAATACGATTTTCTAATATAATTTAATATGTTTTTAATAATTTGAAAAACTAAAAATGTTATGACATGTCGTGACAAAATAGATGCTAACTAACAGTGACGTTATGTACGTTCTCCTATTAACATCATATGATAGAGCATATATCTGGCTTAATAGCAGTCATAAATGACTGAATATGTTTTAGTTTTTCACTGCAAATGATTTTAAAATAAAAGTTTAACAAGGCTCTCTGCTGGTGACAGTATTGCTGGCACTTTGCCTTACGTAAACAAAAGTATGCGTTTATTTTCAAATATGCACTTTAAGTATTTATATAACCCAGTTAAAAACTAAACTAACTTGTTGTAAAACTTTAAAAAAATGCTTTTGAGTCAAACGGTCAAGCATGGTATGTAACGCTGAAGGTGGAGAAACATTTATTTTTTTGTTGGAACGAAAGTAACGATTCATAATAATAGAATCCTTGGTGTCACGGCTGGATTAAAGACAAATTTTGTAGGGACCCGTCAGAACTGAACTCCATAAATATTCAAATACAATTCAATACTGTTTATTAACAACACTTTGACCAAGGGGTATATAATATACAAAATACTAATTCTAGTACTTATAAAAGACATATAATTACAACGAATGTATTTTTTTTTTATGTGACACAATAAATGCTTGCTAGCGTAGAGAAATTATTCCTATATGATCATTCTTGACTTCAATTCTTTGTTTTGTATGATTAAAATGTTTTAGATATTTCCAATGATAAACTGGAGAAAAGCACTGATATAGAATAATAACATTACACCGATCAAAGGCTAAGTGGATATGATAAACCTTGTAGTACTATTGTTAAAAAATTGTAGAAATTATGATGGTGCTTCCTTTTTTTAATTTAAAAACAAAGTTGCCTAGAAGTTGGACTGAACAGTTCATATACATCACAGGGTATTACGTTATTGTTTTGAGCAAACTGAATACAGATATACTGGTTATTTGCATGACGTACTGTTTTATGGATAATTAACAACAAAATTTGGTGAAGTAGGTCTGTAGCCGAAACAGCGCACAGTTAGAAACTTGTATATTTTATGCGTTAAAAACAGCTAATCTCATCATATATTTAGTTCCTGTTTTTATTATTTACAATGACTACTGATTTTAGACGAGTGCTGCTACCTTTAATTAAGCGAATTAAGAAATAGACCTTGCAGACTGACAATATAATACATTACGAACCATCAGTGACCGCACTACGTCATATATTTGCTGGACATTTAAAAATCTGCACATTCACTAAAAGAAATGTTACTTTGGAATACCATATAATGTTCATAAATGGTGGTAAAACCTATATTTTCGACGCCTGTTATATTTTTATTTTCATGGAAGCTGTTTAACCTTCAAAAACGAAAAAAAAAAGATTCGAGGTTCTAAGCCTGCTTAAGTAGGTTAAAGTACTTCTTTGGGAAAACGTTATAGACGGAATGTTGAAAATAATGTATATATGTACGTTATTTTAAAGTCAAGTCGCAAATTATAATCACATTTATGTATGTTATTCTGAAATTAAGTCGTACAGTATAAAGATATAGGTATGTTATTCTGAAGTTAAGTTGTGTGCTATAAATATATATGTATGTTATTCTGAAGTTAATTCGTATGCGATATATATAGATGTATATTATTCGGAAGTTAAGTCGTATGCTATAAATATATATGTATGTTATTATGAAGTTAATTCGTATGCTATATATATATATAGATGTGTATTATTCGGAAGTTAAGTCGTATGCTATAAATATATATGTATGTTATTATGAAGTTAAGTCGTATGCCATAAAGATATATGTATAAGTCGTATATTACTTTTTTCGCTAATGTTTTCTATTCCTTACGTTGCAATACAGTCTTTAATAAGCTTGTTTGTTTGTTTCTTGTTAAGCACAAAGCTGTGCAATGGGCTATTTGCGCTCAGCCCACCACTGGTATCGAAACCCGAGTTTTAGATTAGCGGTATAAGTCCTTAGACTCATCACTGACCAACTTGGGATAAGGAATTCAGGATTTATATTGTAAGGCATTATTGAAATTATATATATATATATATTCAAGTAAATCTTGATGTGTACCTCTAGCAACATATTAACACTAACGGCACTAGGGCTAATATGAATTTCCACCTTATGCTATATGGCTATAAATATTTGCAAAGGAAAAATAAGAAAAAAAAAGGAGAATTTCGGG
>NW_013666077.1:36554-70020 GCF_000517525.1 Limulus polyphemus | reverse complement strand
AGGGCTAATATGAATTTCCACCTTATGCTATATGGCTATAAATATTTGCAAAGGAAAATAAGAAAAAAAAAGGAGAATTTCGGGATCAGCTAGTAATTAGTTGTTCCTATATGTAAGTTATGTTTATTTGCCACTAGATGATTTAATAGTCCCCATATAATGTAGTTAGTATTACAGGACATTAAGAGAGATAATAAGCCTTATATAAAGTGGTTACTGTTATAAACTATTAGGTGAGTTAATAAGCGTTATGTATTTAAGTTACTGTTATAAACATTAGTTGAGTTTATAAACGTTGTACGTTTTAGTTACTATTATAAAATCATTAGAGGAGTTATTAAATATATTTTAGTTACTCTTATAACGTGGTTACTATTATAAACCATTAAGAGAGTTAATAACCTCTATATATTCTGATTACGTTTATAATGCATGAGGTGAGTTAATAAGCCATATGTAATATGGTTACTAGTATAAACCAGTAAGAGAGTTAATATACCCTATAAATTGAGTGTTACTAATACAAAACATAAAGTAGGTTAATAGTTCCTTACTCATTCTATCTTATGTGAGTATCAAAAACTTAATAGATCATTGTGTCGTTTATGTGAGTTACTCTTAATTATCGTTAGATGACATGATTACCTATTCCTATAGCTTTAGTTATACACCACAAGGTGAGAAGATAGCTTGTTGTTTTACTTCAGTGATTATCTCTAACACCCACTAGATGAGATGATAAGTAAATTATACTTGTCATAAGATATCATGTTAGGCCTATTGTATTTTTACCACTACATTCTTAATCTATTCCCTTAAGGATTTTCAAGAATTAGAAGAGTGTATACTAATAGCATTTCAACCACACTGTATTTGTCATATCCATTGCCGACGACGCGTTTCGCTCAGTCCAGAGCTCTTTAGGCCGGCTGGGATACAACTAACATAGTAGCAGTCGGAATACTATTTATATAAGCCATTTGTTACAATGACATTTTTTATTTTGTGAACGCCTTTTAGAAGCTAACATAATGTCTTATGACAAATATCATTAATTATAATCATTCTTTGCCAGCTTCTAAAAAGCGTTCACACCATAATAATTCTTTTTGCAACATATGGCCTATATAATAGTATTCTGATTACTACTTTGTTCGTTGTTTCCCAATCAGCTTGAAGAGCTTTGGATTGAGCGAAACGCGTCGTCTGCAATGGCTATGACGAATACAGTGTGGTTGAAATGCTATTATTATACACTCTTCTAGGCGTTCACAACATATCAGTTCAGATGATAACTTATTGTTTTACGCTACGTGATTAACCTTAATACCTTCTAGGTGAGATGATAACCTATTATTTTATCTTATGTGGTTAACCTTAAAACACACTAGATGAGATGTTAAATTGTTGTTTTATCTTATGTGAAAGTCTTGAATACCTACTGGGTTAGCAGATAGCTTATTGTTTAATCTTATGTGATTAAATGTAATATTCACAATGTGAGACAATAACTTGTAGATTTATCTTACTTCATTAACCTTAATACCCATTAGGTGAAATAATAACTTATTGTTTAATCTTATGTGATTCATCAACTAGGTGAGATGAAAAATTACTGTCTCATCTTATATGATTAACTTTAATAAGCATTAGGTGAGATTATAACTTATTATTCAATCTTACGTGAGTTATTTTTAATACACTAGTAGATGAAATGATAATTTGCTGTTTTATCTTATGCTATTAACCTTAATATTCACAAAGTGAAATTATAAGTTGTTGTTTTGCTCTATGTGATTAACTTGAATACCTTCTAGGTGAGATGATAACGTATTATTTTGTCTTACGTGATTAACTTCAATACACGTTAGGTGAGATGAAATATTGTGGTTTTATCATTTGTGATTAACTTTTGTACCTACTAGGTGAGATAATATGTTTTTGTTTAATCTTATGTGAGTAACGTTAACATGCTATCAGGTGAGACGATAACTTGTTACTTTATCTTATGTCATTAACTTTAATACATATAACAACATAGGGGAGATGTTAACTTGCTGTTTTATCTTATGCGATTAATTGTTCGACAAAGTTTTTACTATTTACCTATCTCAGGCATAATAAGTTTATCACAGTTTGAGAGGCAGTGGTGTTGTTAGCTGATTGTTCAGCTTTGGTTTTAAGTTTCGAATTAGAAGTGCTTCCTTTTTCCTTAATGTACATTCGTCTGTCTGGACATTAAGAAAAAATGAAGTGCTCCTAATTCAAAACTTAAAACCAAAGCTGAACAACCAGCTAACAACACCACTGCCTCTCAAACTATGATAATCTTATCATGCCTGAGATGGGCAAAGAGTGAAAACTTCGTCGAACAATCAAATGTCAATATCTATCTCAAATACAAATAATTATGCGATTAACATTAATATCTATCAGGTAAGATAATAATTTGTTGTTTTACCTACGTGATTAATTCAATACTCACTAGGAACATTCTAACGCGTTGTTTTATCTCATGTGGTTAACTTTAATAGCCAATAGGTAAGAAGATAACTTGTTATTTTATATAAAGCGAGTTACTTTAATTCCATTCAGGTGAGATTATAATTGTTGTTTTATCTTATGTTATTAACTTTAATACCCACTAGGTGAATTGAAAGGTTGATGTTTTAAATTTTGTGGGTAACTTCAACACCTTCTAGGTGAGATGTGAACTTATCATTTTGTATTATGTGATTAACTTCAAATATCATCTAGGTGATAATTTATTATTTTACCTTAACTGGTTAAATTTTATATCCACAAGGTGAGTTGATAACTTATTGTTTTATCTTTTGTGAATTAAATTAAAACCAATTATAAATTGTAACTTATTTTATTACCTTATTTGATTAAACTTTAATACCCACAAGGTGAGATGATGATGATGCGTCGTTTTAATTTGTGCGATGAACTGTAATAACCATCATGTAGGACGACAACTTATTTTATTATCTGGTGCGAATAATTTTAATGCCCATTAGTTGATATTATAATTTATTACTTAATGTAATGTTGCTTACTTTAATACATTTTCAGGTGAAATGATAACTTATTGTTTAGATCATGTGAGGAACGTTAATACACCATTAGGTGAGATTATAACATGTTATTTTACCTTATATGATGAACTTTAACACTCATTAGATGAGCAGATAATCCGTTGTTTTATGTCATTTGATTAACTTTAATGCTCTATAGGTTATAATTTTTTCTTTAATTATGTGTGATTACCTTTAATACCCATGAGGTGAGATAAAAATTATCGTTTAATATTACTACCTAAGGGTATTCCTATTATAAGCAAAAACTATGTAAAGGACAATGTTACCCTTTCTTCTTTCTTTTGTTAGTAAATCCTTAATGACCTCTTTAGATGCTAATTGCATACCCTAGTTTGTGTAAGATAATAGTTTACTCATTTAACTGATTAAATATTTGTGTTTTAAAATTCAAGCACAAAACTCTAAAAAAAAATAAAAATGCGCCCTATTTCAAGAGCCTTTGTTTTATCTATCACCCTTCTCGGGCAAAAATCCTTAAACAAAATAGTCAATGTAAACCATCGGACAGTTTCTAGCTGCCATATAAAAATTACTTTAATCGAGCCAGTCAACTATGGGTGATGCAAGCTAAAATTATAGTAAAAAAATATAAATTATTGTAATATAGCTGGCCAGCTCTGAATTATGGATGCTAACACACAGATACAGAAGATCGTTCTTTATTGTAAGATGTGAGTTACTTAAATACACCATTATGTAAGATAACGTTTTGTTTTGTCTTACGTGGATTAAGTTCCCTTCAAGTGAGATGATGATAGTTATTTTATCTTATGTTATTAACCCTAATGACCATTAATTTAAATGATAACTTGTTGTTTTACCTCTTATAATTAATATCAATGTTTTCTTGTGAAGATGATAACTTTTACCTTATATGATTAACTTTAATACCCAGTAAGGTGAGATTATAACTTATTGTTCAGTCTTATGTGATTTACTTTCATAGGTGAGATGATAATTTATTGTTTTAGTTTAATTGATTAACTTCAATACACCATTATGTGTGATGATAACTTACTGTTTAATCTTATGTGAATTACAGTAATACACAATTAGGTGAAATGATAACTTATACTGTCTTTGATTAAATTTAAAACTTACTAAGAGAAATGATATCTTGTTATTTAATCTTAAGTAATTATCTTTAATCTTTGATACCTACTGGTGAGATTCTAATTATTTATTACCTTGTGTGAGTTACTTTAATACATCATTTAGGTGAAACCATAACTTTTTTATTATATATTATTAACATTAGTACCCAGTAGGTAAAAGGATAAATTTTGTTTTACCTTATATTATTAACTATAATGACCACTAGGCGAGATGATAACTTAATATTTTATGTTATTCAACTTAATACCCACTAGATGAAATGATAAGGTATTATACCTTATGTTATTAACCTGAACACCGACTAAATGAGATTACAAATTGTTGTTTTCCCTAATATAGTTTACTTTAATATCATTTAGATGACATTATAACTTATTTTTTTATTTTATGTGATTAACTTATATACTGTCTATGTGAGATGTTAACTTGTTGTCTTTTATCTTAAGTGCTTAACTTTAGTACCCATTAAGAGAGGCGATAACATGTTGTCTTATCTTAAGTGCTTAACTTTAATTTCCATTAGGTGAGATAACAGTTGTTGTTTTATCTTATTTGAATAAATTTAATAATCACTAGATGGGACTGTAATTTCTTGTTTTATCGTATTTTATTAACCTTAATACCCACTAGGTGGAATAATAAATTGTTGTTTACTTTATGTTCTTAACTATAATTCCCACTAGGTACGATAATGTCTTGTTGTTTTACCTTATGTGAGTTACTTTAAAATATCTTTAGGTTAGATGATAACGTATTGTTTACTTTAGGTAATTAATTCTGATATTTATTAGGTAACACGATAACATCTTGTTTCATCCTGTGTGATTAGTTTTTATACAACATTAGTTAATGTGATTGTTATTTTATCTTATATAATCAACTTTAATATACACTAGTTGAGATGATACATTGTTTTACCTTATGTCTGTTACTTAATACCCACTAGCTGAGGTGATAAATTATAGCTTAATTTTATGTGATTAACTTTAATAACGTGTGGGTGAGATTATAAGTTATTGTTTAGTCTTAGGCAAGTTATTTTAGTACATCGTTAAATGAGATAATAGCTTATTGTTTTTCCTATTGTGATTTAACTGTAATATCTTAATACACTAGGTAAGATAATAATTTGTTGTTTTATCTCATATGAACTACTTTAATACCCATTATATGACATGATAACATGTTATTTTATTCTATATGATTAAGTTTAATTTTCACTAGATGATATTATAACTTCTTTTCTAATCTTATATGATAAACGTTAATACACCATTTAGTTATAGAAAAATTATCATTTTGCTTTAATTGTTTAACTTATCTACATCATTAAGGGGATGTTTTACTTTATGTCATTAACTGTAATATTTACTAGGTGAGATGATAACTTGCTGTCCTATGTGATTTATTTTGATACTACTTTGTGAAATGATAACTTGAAGTTACGTTTTTCATGATTAAGTATAATACCCACGAGGTGAGATGATAACCTGCTGTGTTTTCTTATGTGAATTACTTTATATCGCTCCAGGTAAGACGATAATTCCTGTTTTACGTTATAAACCTTAATACTTACTAGGTTAAATGATAAGTTGTTGTGATTAACCTTAATACCTATTAAATGAGTTTATAATTTATTGTTCTATCGTATATTATTAACTTGAATACCCACTAGGTGAGATGTTGACCTGTTGTTATATCTGATGCGAGGTATTTGGATACAAACTATATAAGATAACTTGATCTTTTATCTTATGTGATTAACTTTAATTTCCAATAGGTGAGTTAATAATTTCTTGTTTTACTTTATATGTTTAACTTTAATACTCACGTGTGAGGTGATATCTTATTTACTCTTCTTGGATTTACTTTAAGACCTACTTATTGAGATGATAACTTATTGTTTAGTTTATGTGATTATATTAATTTCCAATAGGTGAGTTAATAATTTCTTGTTTTACTTTATATGTTTAACTTTAATACTCACGTGTGAGGTGATATCTTATTTACTCTTCTTGGATTTACTTTAAGACCTACTTATTGAGATGATAACTTATTGTTTAGTTTTATGTGATTATCTTTAATGCCTGTTAGGTATCTCGTTAACTTGTTGTTTTATGTGATGTTATTAACTTTACTACAGTCTAGGTGAGATGATAACTTGATATTTCATATTATGTAATTAATTATAATTCCAACTAGGTTGGATAATAACTGTTTGTTTTAAATTTTGTAATTTTCCTTAATACTCACTATTTGAGATGATAACTTCTTGTATTACCTTCTGTGTTTAATCTAAACACTTTTTTTTAGATGATATGATAATGAATTGTTTTACCTTATATGATTAACTTTAATAACTAGTGGATAACTTTTTGTTTTTGTGGTGTATGTGAATTAATCTTACACCACAACAACTAATAATTATTCTTGTATATATGAGTTACTGTTATACGCCATTAGCTGAAATAATCCCTTCTTTTCTAGATTCTGTGATATACGTTTATTCACCAGCACATAGCTTCCTTTTTCTAGCTTGTGTGAGTTACATTGACATACCAGTATCTTAGCTAATAACGCATTGTTATGGCCTATAGAATTTACTTTTATGCACCACTAAATCAACTGATAGCTTCTTGTTTCCGTTTCTTGAGTTATTTGAAGTGTTGCTCTCGCGTACATGAATTACTGTACACATAATCTGGGTTAGCAAGTATATTCTGGTTCTCAATAAGGAAAGTTTCCTTTTGTATAGCAATGGATGAAGTAATGAGTCATTATTCTAGTTTGTCTGACACGAGTAATTTTTACACAAAGCTGTATGAAATGATTATTACTTGATGTAGCCTAAGTAAGCTTCATTTATATATACTTTTAGGCCAGCTGATAATTCATTGGTTTAATTTATATGATCTATTAATTTCTTGTTCTATCTAATGTATGCTTCTTCTGTGAAGCATACTAAATGAACTAATAGCTCATTATTCTAGTTTTCATGATCTATTAACTTCCTGTTCAATCTAATGCACACTTCTTCTGTGAAGTACTAAGTGAACTAATTACTCATTCTAGTTTTCATGATCTATTGACTTCTTGTTCTATCTAATGTACGCTTTTTCTGTGAAGTACGAAGTAAATTAATCATTCATTGTTCTAGTTCATATGATGTAATAACTTATTATATTTAATGTATGTTTTTCTATGAAGCACTAGGTCATATAATAATTAGTTGCTCTAGTTTATCGACTTACATTTATTCATTACTAAGTGATACGATATATTCTTGTTTGTAGTTTAACTGTTACTTTTATCTCCTAATGGGTAATCTAATAATTGATTGTTATAGTCTATTTATGTTAATTATATGTCCTAGTCTATTTATGTTACATGCATTATTTGTGAGCTAATAACTCATTATTCTAGTAAATTTTATACAATAGATAAAATGAAGACTCTTTGTTCTATCTTATGTGAATCGCTTTTATAAGCCACTAGGTTCACATTACATTCTTGTTCAAACTTACTTTTTACTCTACAATAGGTGAGCTAAAAAGTGATAATTATGGCTTAAATGCATATTTTGACACACCTTATATGACTTTATTTTGTATACCAATACCACTAACTTAACTCTTAACTCATCGTTCTAAGTTATGTGACTTTGTTTTGCATACCAATATGCCCCCCAGAGCACAGCGGTATGTCTGCGGACTTACAACGCTGGAAACCGGGTTTCGATACCAGTGGTGGGCAGAGTCACAGATAGCCCCTTGTGTAGATTTGTGCTTAACTTCAAACAAAAAAGCATACCAATATCACCAGTTTAGCTGGTAACTCATCGCTCTAACTTATGTGACTTTATTGTGTATACCACTATCCTAGTTAGAAACTCACCGTTTTAATTTATGGGACTTTATTTTGTATACCACTAATTTAGTTGGTAATTCATCGTTCTAATTTATGTGACTTTATTTTGTATATCACTAACTTAGTTGGTAACTCATCGTTCTAATTTTTTTCCTTTATTTTGTATACCACTTACTTAGCTGGTAACTCATCGCTCTAATTTATGTGACTTTATTTTGTATACCACTATCCTAGTTAGAAACTCACCGTTTTAATTTATGGGACTTTATGTTGTATACCACTAACTTAGTTGGTAACTCATCGAACTAATTTATTTGCCTGTAGTTTGTATACCAGTAACTTAGTTGGTAACTCATCGTTTTAATTTATCGGACTATATTTTGTATACCACTAACTTAGTTGGTAACTCATCGCTCTAATTTATGGGACTATATCTTGTATACCATAAACTTAGCTGGTAATTCATCGCTCTTTAATTTATGTGACTATATTTTGTATACCACTAACTTAGCTGGTAACTCATCGCTCTAATTTATGTGACTTTATTTTGTATACCAATGCCACTAACTTAGATATAATAATTCATCGTTGTAATTTATAGAACCTTATCTAAATTTATACACGAAAAATCTAGGTAATACTTTAGTATTCTAGCTTATGTACACCACTAGTTAAGGTTACGATTCTTTGTTCTAGCTGAAGTAAGATGCCTTTATACAAATCTAGGAGATAAGCTCACAAGTTAAAAAGAACTGAAAACTTCTAAACTGTTGTTTTCATTTTCTCAGTATTGGTAAAAAAAACAATAATGCTGAAGCTATATATTGACTCAACAAACGAGTAATAATTGGAATATCGCCATTTTTTGCTTGTTTTTTTTTTGTAATTTTTGAGAAAGTAATATATTTGTTACGCTTTTTTCCGCTAATTTCTGGTGATAAAATGGACGTCAAAGGAATATTTGCCGTTTTTGTTCAGCACGCTTGTTGAAAATACATTAAAATATATTAATAATATATTTTTTACATAAATATATTTCCCTTCGATAGCTTAGCAGTAAGCTCGAGTGTTTACAACGCTAAAAGTCGAAGTATGATTCCTGAGGTAGGCATAACGCAGTTAATTCTCCGAGTAGTTTGGTGTTTCAACAACAAACAAACAAAAAGAAACATCTTAAATTCGATAAACAAGGGTTAAACGACTTAAACGATTTCTTAGATGACACAAGAGTTTTTCAATGACATTTGAAAGGCATTTAAACTAAATATCCTTACTAGTTCAGAGAATATGCTGCAGTGGTGTCATGTCTTTTGATCTACGTGCTTAGATATCGGACAGGTCGACGAAACTTGGCCGATGTCGCCTAGTCAGTCCCTCTTTTTTAATGGTATGTCACTCTGTGCCAAAAACTGACCTTGATTCTATTGAGTGGAGATTCAATCGCATAAAAGTTTATATTTAGAGATTCGACCTGACTACATGAGTTTATTTTAGAGTAAAATCTAGACAACTGAGCAAAGAAAGTGAGACAGGTTAGCTACCGAAAGCTTCCCAAACACTTGAAATAGTCAGCCGTCTCGTCTATATGTTATTATCCAGACGGATCCCAGGTGAATAAAATACTCGTATTTATATTCCCAGTTTCTGGTTAGTTCTAAAGTTAGGTTTTACTAAACAGAAAAACTAGTCAAACAGCCTCTAAAGAGACGCTATAATAGAAGAGATTGTAGCACTCGTTGTTTGTAAATTACATGTGACCTCAAGTAGCCGATAAAGCGATGTCGGCAAGACAGAAATAGAAGGATTCGTAGGTAATGCTTTAAATCTAAGGTGACTCTTCTCAGACCTCTGCCTCCACTTCTATAGGTCACAGAACTGTCTCATTTAGGCAGACATAAGAAGAGGAACTGTCGCACTTGTCGTTTTCATTATGAACTTGCTTTTTTTTTGGTTTAGATGTACGCTGCCTGACTTTTCAGTACACAAGTTACACGTTGATGAACACTGATGAGTTAGGTCTCACCTTTAGAACATCAAGTTAGATCCACCTTCAAACATTCTTTTTAAGAGTTTAAGGCCTTGAACTTATAAGATGAGAGACAAACGAACATTTATGTATAGTATCAAGACATTCATATTGTTTGCTAAAATGTACATTAGAAAAAAATTATTCCCAAAACTGAGATAACAAAACACATAAATGAGCATCACATGTAATGAACAGAAAAGAAGGCAAAATTAACGAACTGTGTAATTCTCAACAATTCTTTAATAGTAAAATTGCCATAGAGTTTCGAACATCGTGTTATCAAAATTAAGTTTGAGATGACACGACGTATAAAAATAAACAGAGCAAGAAAAGAGGCTTGTTGTTTCGTTTGAAACGGTGAAAGTTTTGCACAGATAGTGTTTGTTTGTAATTGAGCACAAAGCTACACAATGAGCTATCTGGGCTCTGCCCACCACGGGTATCGAAACCCGGATTCTAGCGTTGTAAGTCCGCAGACATACCGCTGTGCCACTGGGGGGGCCCACAGATAGTGAACGGTAAAGGTGGAAGCTTCTAAAAAAACAGAGCAATATGATAGAGCATTCGTAAATACTCAATATTTTACTATTTCCTATAAAAAATGTTTATAATGATGAATTAAATAGCGGTATATACGTTGAACATCAATGTTAAAATTTGAAGAGAAAATGAAAAAAATGTATGTATAATATATATATATATATATATAAATTTAGTGTGAGTTTGTTATCGTATAACAATAAATGTGTGATAGTATTAACGAAGTTCATATTTCTCCCTGAAAGTCGGTAATAAGAATACGAATAGAAGTGTTTTATATATAATACATAATTTATATATTTAGCACTGGTTGATTGTGTTCGTTATTGCTGAAAACGTAAATTACACAGATACTGTTAACAACAAATGTGAACAGTCGACATAAACCTAAATTATCAAAGAAATGCTGATATGAAATGACCGCACAGTGCTTTACTTCTTGTCGTTTAGGACTCAGTTCACAAATTTACCAATTGACTATTACATCTTTTAATTTGTAAAGACAATTATGAAAATGAAAGTACTTTATAATGTTGTATACATAATAAGAGGGTTCGCCCAATCCTAACAATTAAGTGACTCTACTTGCACAGTTATTGTTTAATTATCAAAACATTCGCTCGGTTTTTTTTTCAATGAAGTACTTAAGTAACAGCGATTACTACTAATAATTAAAACGAAACGGGGTAGCACATGAACTGAGATTCAATACCGTTTTCCAATTACTTACACGGTTTGAATTTAATAAATTCTTAATCTAAGTTTGATCTTCATCATTATCTCTTTAAATATTTTCTAATGCTGAACAGCGGTTTTGCAGGCACTAAATTAAGTAAGTGTGATAATATATAAACTTTACATGTGTGTGTATGTAAGAATGTTTTATGTGTGGATGACATTTTGAAAGACAATCGCTTATAAGAATCATGCTCACTTCTCAAATGTTGTGATGATTCAAAGGAACATTCCTATAATATTCTATAAACGTTGTTGTGTGAAAATTGTTAGTCTTTTTTTTTCTGTTTCATTCTTATTATCGTTCTGTTCATGCACATTTTGATATTTTTGTGATTAACGCCAAAAGTTCACAAAATTATTAATTACCCTTTGCAGTGAAAAAGACAAGTTTGGCCATACTTTCTACATGCATGAAATACACATGTGGTACATATAGATGAGGGTGACAGTTATTATTCATGTCTAAGAGCTTCACGGCCACTGTTTGGATGATCATCTGCCTCCTAAGGACCCACTCATACACGACTTCAGTGGCCACTCTCAAGCCAGGGTTTCATGAAGCAGACAGTCGATTGGTACAAACTAAGAAAGTGGGTGGTTACCGGCAGCAGTATCGCTGCTACAAAAAAAACCTCAACTGCCAAGTGAAACAGAAGGCGTGTTTAGATGTTTCCCTTCTGTATTCCCCCCCTTACCATATGATCTGAATTTACCTATAAAACCCCTGCGCGCACCCAGAGGTTGAGTTCGTTAGAACTACAGCATTCAGTAAGCCGCAGTCCACTGGCTGGCCCTTTTCTCTCTCCCCAGAAACACACACATACACAGACTTTACTGCAGAGATTCTGACAATCGACTTGCCATGTTACGAAAGAACACTGCCGTTCTTCGCCAGTCCAAAGTTCTACTTGGAGCCATGTGTTTGGTTCTGACAGCCTGCACGCTAGGGATATCGTCACCGACGGAGAAATCGTTCACTCAACAAGATGACGACATGCAGAAACTAAAGGTACTAACCAAGATGGACCTAGAGGCACGAAACTTGACCGAACAAATTGATTCCTTGCTCCAGCAGCAAAAAGAATTATCCGAGCAAGAACCCGAAGACTTTGAACAGGATCCTACTTCAGGGAAAGCAGAGACAGTCGCCAAGGGCTCGCGTAGGTGCCGGAAGTGCTTGCCACCAGAGCAGGAGAAAGAAAAACGATTGGAGATGATCAAAGCACAAATTCTCACTAAACTGGGGATGACCCAGCCTCCAAACATAACAAGAAAAAACTTGCAAAACATCCCTCCCCTTTACGATCTTATTAACCGGTATGATATTCAAGTTGATGTCCCCTTTTTCCAACGAGACCAGCCTGAACCTGACGTACAGGAAGAAGATACAGCCACGCCAGATCTGGCGTTCGCATTTGCAGCAGATGACTGTGAGTACTTTATTTTACGTTTTATTGAGATTCTGCTGCACATGCTACTCGTTCGCTTTATTATTAATGCTTAAATATGATGCTCTACAGTGTAAGCTAACTTTAAGCTACTATTGTTATAAAAGAGCGCTTTATTTTCTTCATTAACATCTTGCATGAACAGTATGATATATACATATATGTATATTATATATTACATGTTTTTACTATGCAATTCAACGGTAGCCATTCTACACCTACATTTTCGTATTTGTAATTTTTGGTTCGCATTGTATGAAAAGAAGTCTAGAAAAAAATAGTAGATTATTTAATCTACATAGCATATGGAAAACCATAGATAAATTATACGCCAGTATTTGTAAATAAACAACAATGGTTGTAATATAATAAGCCTCGATGACGTAAAAATAACTTGAATTATAAAGTAGACATAATATTTATTTCACTTGCAACTCTTACAAAAACAGTTACAAATAAGATTACGCAGTATATATTAAAAGTTTGTTTTTTTACAAAATGAAGAAAAGATTGAAGAATCTGTAAATCTTACATAATACATTAATAAACATATCAACGCTTAACGCCTACGAAATAAAACTCTCTTTATTCAGGTTTGTTTAATTACGTTGGATAATAATGTATAGTGCATTCCCTTGAGATTTGCTAAATTTACAGAAATAAATAGAACAACTTTGTTATGAAATCACGAGTTTTTTATTTAAAGTTCTTTAATAGTACTGTGAATCTGTTTGTCAATAGCTGGCGTGAACTGCTGGCTAGCGTGCAACAATGTAAATCTGAGAGCCCATGGTTCGCATCCCGTTGCCCCAAAATCGTTCTCTGCTCTGGGGCCATGGGTGCGTTACAAGAGTGACGGTAAAATCTATTGTACTAGGTCGGTCGTAGCTTAATGGTTAGCATACCGGATTAGGAATGGCTCGTGTCACGTTTTCGCAAAATCGCATCCCGCACTTTGGAGCCGTGATTGCGTTATAAGAGTGACGGTCAAATACCACTATTTGGTCAGACAAGAGTTGGCAGTGGCTGTTGTTGAATAGCTGCCCTCTCACTCTAGTCTATCATTTAAAAATTAGGGACGGCTAGTGCAGATGACCCTTTCTATAGCTTACAGAATATATCCGAAGCAAACAAATTACATGTCAATAGAAATATCTGAAAATGAGACTGTAGAAGTCCACGTTTAATATTTCTAAACTTATGGCCAAGAAGTGTACAAATCGATTTACTTCTACGTCGGTTGTGAAAGTTAGTTGGCGGTCAACATTTATCACTCCAGTGAGAAGAATGAAACGTTTTATTTTCATTAAGTAAAAAAAATGTAAAGGAACATCTAAATATAGAAATATAGAAATAATATGTAACAGTTCATATATTCTACAACTGTTCGTTTATATATATCTATGTATGTTACGTATATCAAAATAGCATTACCGAGTAACATTATGTAAGATTGTACATAAGTACGGCTTACTATATGAAGGTGTTCAAAACTAATATACTGTTTTAGTGCAAAATTTTAAATGTTCTATGAAAAAAAGCGTAAATAGAATACAAAGAAAAGATCATTCGAATGCATACTCTACACTTCCATGGTGTTCTATTTTTTTTCTTCCGTGAAAATTAGTCATTGAAATTTATAATTGTGTAAAAGCAGTCTTTATTTATTTCTAAGAGTGCTTTTCATACTGAACTGAGACTTGCTAACTAAGAAGAACCAAATATATTTAGACAATCACGCATGCTTCAGTCCGGTATACGTTTTTGGCCATAAAAAAATTATTAGTTCATTTATAAGTTAATGCTTTAAGCATTTTGGAGGAAATAACTTATCCCGATAAAAGAAGCAAGCTCAGAAAAAAAGTCTTATAATCTCGGTACGATCCTTCCAACTTTACTCTGCCCAAAACCAACAACTGACAGCAAAAGAAAAAAGAAAAGTGAATATTATTTATACCTGATTTTTGTGGCTAGGAGTTGAAACAATTAAAACTAGTATATCCATCTATCAGTTCCACAAATATGGTAAACATGTGTAATGGTGTTCTACTAGGTGATTTTCATGAATGTCAAAATTCATTAAACGTAGCTTCGGACCTAATTTTCAGACCTTTACATCCTCCTGTTTTTATCGGCTCTCAGAAGCTGTATGATACTTACAGTTTCCTTGCAATGGCAAATCAAGTAAGTTACATTATTATTAATATTATTATACATACTGCTATTTTATTTCCTTTGCCAGCTGTACATTAAGTTTTTTTTTTCAGCTTTAGTGCATTCTTTATTCGGGGCTTGGCGTATGGTTAGCGTATCAGGCTGCGGTACGAGGGGCCCAGAGTTCAAGATGTGATTTCGCTGAGCATGCTCCCCACTTTCAGCCGAGGCGTCGTTATAAAAATAACATCGAATCCAATAATTCGGTTTAAAGTACTGCACAAGTTCCTTGTTGCGGTGGGTGTTGCTGGCTGACCGCCTTCCATCTGGTCAGTAGTTTAAAACTAGGGGCGATGTACCTGAATTCAAAGGGGTCTCTAATCAGGCCGTTTAGCCCATAACGTGCCGTATATATTGAACATTTCAATTCCGTTATTCATCAAGAAGCTTCTTAAAAGCTCATCACAGTATATTTTGTTAACAAAACTTTTTTGAGTTTACCTGCCTACCATCTTTCAATTAATTTTATTCCTCAAATACTCAATTAAAGAATATAAAACACTAGTAAACTAGAAAAACGGTTTTGCAACACAAGTTTAAGAAATAAATTTAAACCGTTAACAGCGAGAGTGGGTGACCCGGATGATTCAATCAATACATTCTAGTCACTAAAGGTTTTAGTTTTATTATGGATTAATTTGTAATATTTCTAGTCATTTTGTTTCATATATAGAGTTGAATTTACTAATTTAATTTGCTTAGTCTGAGCTATATAGTAAACTTTCTTTTAATCAACAGCTATTACAATTTGCTTGAAATGAACAGTTTTTCGCCTACATATAACTTCTTTCCAGTTACGAAAGCACGTAATATGACAAAATGAAGACTAGTCTTAACAATGACAGTTGTCGTTTGTTTTTGAATTTCGCGCAAAGCCACACGAGGGCTATCTGCGCTAGCCGTCCCTAATTTAGTAGTAGGAAGGCAGCTAGTCACCACCACCCACCGCCAACTCTTGGGCTACTCTTTTATCAACGTATAATGGGATTGACCGTCATATTATAACGCCCCCACGCTGAAAGGGCGAGCATGTTTGGTGTGACGGGGATTCGAACCTGCGACTCGCAGATTGCGAGTCGAGCGCCCTAACCACCTGGCCATGCCGGGCCTGTCAGTTGTCGACAGCAGCTTGTGTCATTCTAGAATAACACACTCTTGTATATATTTAAACATATATACATATTCACACCAAAACGCTTGTCAAAATGAAAAGTTTTATTCTAAAATGGACACTTTTACAAGTGACTCGTACACTTAAGTTTCATACATTTTGATATTTTAGGACAATGATGCAAACTTTGGATACTTCTTGGATACATTCATCAACCAGAACGCGAACTAAATGTAAATTTCATGATCATTAATAATAATAATAACAAACAAAAAAACACCCAGGAGGTTGTATTCATGAAACTGAGTAAACGTTACGCATAATATTTTACCTTTTGCAAAATAGTTCATATCAAACTTTCGTATTTTCGACGCTAGTAAGCGTTTTTTTTTTAATTTAGTTTTTTAATTATATGGGTTCTCTCTTTGTGCATGAAAACTTCCCATTTGGGGAAATACCAATGCAACGCGTTTGTTTGTTTTGAATTTCGCGCAAAGCTACACGAAGGCCATCTGCGCTAGCTGTTCCTAATTTAGCATGAAAGACTAGAGGGAAGGCAGCTAGCCAACAACACCCACCTCCAACTCTTGGGCTACTCTTTTACCAACGAATAATGGGATTGATCGTAACTTTATAACACTTAAAATGAAAACAGAATAATTAATAGTTTTTAACGATAATCCCATGATATACTTTTTTTCTTTTTTTACAAAAGTGCTACATTTTTTCTATTTATATTTGTGCAATAAATACATTCATAAACATTACTCTATAGTAAATCAGTAAACATTCTAAGGGATATCGCCATTTGAAAGGGGATCTAGATTTGGAGAACTAAGATAGCAAACTACACTGAACCCCTTACTCTTTCATTTCATAAGTGGGTCTGAGAGTTGTGAGTTCGAATCTCCCTCACATCAGCCGTGGGTTAATATAGATTTTTTTAAAACAACCTCACTATAAACCTAAAAACAAACTAGTTTGTTAATGCAAAACCCAATAGTGGGATTGACCGTCACATTATAATGCCTCCACGGCTGAAAGAGCGAGCATATTTGGCGAGACGGGGATTCGAACCCGCGACCCTCAGATTGCGTGTCGAGCACCCTAACCACCTGGCCATGCCAGGCCCAAATATTTTGTCTAAGGTTACTACTACACTATCTTATATTATTGTCATAATATAACAACCAAGGGTTTACTCAAATGAATAATACGGGTGTAATGATCAAAACTGAAACATGGTACTTGGTTTTAAAACTGTCATTGGTTTCGGAATTTTTTTGTTTTTTTAAAGTGGGAATCACATTGAATGAAAAACAGTTTGTTATACGCTGAAATAGAGAATGCACATGGTAATATCCAAATGAAATATCAATGAGTCTTCCTTCAATTTTTCTGTGCCAGTTTAAAAATGGTTTGTTTGTTGTTAGGCGCAAAGCTACATAATAGGCTATCTGTGCTGTGCCTAACACAGGTATCGAACCCCGGTTTTTAACATTATATGTCCAGAAACTTACAGCTGAACCATTATGGGCACCAGTTAGGGTAAATTGTATCGGTTATTATTCTTATCAAACTGCAATAAAAGATTAGTAAACCGGCACGAGCTATTGAGTTAAACACTTTAGGAAAAAATTGGGCACCGTATAAAGAAATAAAAATCAACTTTGATGTAAGACTAATGCCAAGATTTTTCATGACACTACACTTGGTTCAAGAATCAGCCAATGGAAATGAGAGCAAATTCATGCAAGTCAGAGAACCCTACTGACTTTATGCTGACACCTACAACACTCTTTCAATAATATAAGCTTACATGTTTAATCTAATGTGCTTTATTTAATAGGCTGCTTTGAAATGTACTTCTTCTTTTTCTTCTTTTTTTTTTTTACATTGTGGAATACTTTGATTATGCCAAGGCAGATCACTGTGTACTGTATAATTTTTTCTTTTCTAAAACGACATGCACCATTCAGAAATTTGTTATTTTCTTTGTGATGTATCATGTTCCCATGGTAACGAGCTGACAAACTGTTAAGGGCAAACTATTTATAAATAACTTTTGCCTATATTTGGGTGAGGCCCAAAACTGTTGTGGTAAATGCTTCCCCTTGATCTATGCAGTGAGTTTTTATTACTAACATTCTTACGATAAGTATTTACTTTAATCTGACTCAAATGTTGAAAGCTCATTGCTAATTTCTACTAACACTATAAATAACTAATGACCTTTTGAAATATTTTCCTTGCTCTATGATTATAAATTGATCGGTAGGAATGATAGCAGCAATAGAAATCATTTCTAATAAACTGGTTCAGAGTAGCTGTTGTTTGATAAGCCAATGTTTATAAAGCGACTGCACACTTGCTGGCAACTTGAAGAAGCTGAGGGTCGTGATGAATAAGCAGATAACCCTAAACTACAAATATCCTGCAGGTTTCACTGAGCAGGGAGTCTTTTTCACTTTGCCCGATATTTAAACGAGGCGCGGATTTTGATAGCACGTGACAAACGACCTCGGCGTTCCAACACGCTCCAGGCACGTGGAACGCGACTCTCGTACAGTGTGCCAGGGAAATTTATCGTAGGCAAGTGAAGTCAACTCCCTCCAAAAATAAACTACATATTCAATGCAATTAGGTCCTCAATATTTGGAGTCCAATCACAGCTTTCACCAAGCCTTCCCATAAATCAACGAAACGTTAATTACACCGTGACATTAATTACACCGCAACAGCCATATATTACAAAATAAAAACTGTGATTCATGGCCATGTGAGGTTCATAGGTTGATAGTCTTCAGGCTACCAATACAGTAAAGAACGGCTGGAATGATATGGTGTATTTTACTAGAATCCTTGATATAATTGCCTGCATCAAAAAAAATTTAAAAAGGGGTGGGGGTGAAGGAAACAATAGATATTAACAGAAATACGGTACCACTGTTATTAACTAACATCTAAAAATACATTGTAAGCTTCCGTTGTGTCTATTTAAGCTCAAATTTAGATCTCAATTTCATAACTTTATATCCTAATTTATCTGATAGTTCTTGCACAGTAACAATTTTGAATACCACGATGAATATCCTGGTATACGTAGATAAACAATACACATACATATATATTTAAATTTGAGAATCTAATCAAACTTAAGAGCAAGGAATTTTTATTGCAAATATATATTTTTAATACGCTTTATACGTCCCCCAGTGATACAGCGGCATGTCTGCGGACTTACAATTTTAGAAACCGGGTTTCGATAACCGTGGCTGGCAGAACACAGATAGCCCATTGTGTAGCCCTGTGCTTAACTTCAAACAAATAAACAAAGGAGCGCTTTATATTTATAATACCAGAATAGGAGAGGATAGCGATTTTTCAATTGTGTCCAGAGAACTCTTCCAAATGAATTTTTATTCTTGTTTAGCCCCTTGGTAACTGAACTGTAAGTTTCAGGGCTTATAACGTTAAAATGCGATTCTCGATCCCTACAGAAGATACAGCGACAATAGCCTCAATGTACAGGTTTGCGCTCACAGCAAACAAATTATCATTCTTGCATAACAGACAAAAATAAGTTGGACTTACGAAATAGAGGTTAAAGTCTTAAGTTTCGGTCTGAATTTGTGTTAATTTCAAAAACAAAATGCATAGTATTCTAACAGTAGTTGCTATTATGAACATTTTGCAAACTTAAAAAGAAAAAAATGAATTTAAAACTGCTAAAAAATCAGTTGAGCAGCGCCTTACTTTGCTTTGTTTCCTATAGTCCATCTTGTGCAGGTAATAAAAGAAAAAAATTGTACACAAATAAGTATATTGTATATAAAAGATTTACTTTAAAATTTCCATAACTTATTAAAAACGTAAGCGTAAAATATACACTCACTCATAAACAAGAACTACATTTAAAGTAACGTATGTGCATGAACATGATGATGTGATTCGATGAGAACAAGAAAGCAAAAATACAAAATGATAAATGATACTTTTTTCCAAGATAACGCTTTTCTTATTTCTTTGTTTTATGGTTGTATAATAAAAACAAAACAGAGAGCAAGAGGTGCTCTGAACATTAAGACTTATCCTAAATTTAGTGCCTATCTTATTTCGCTGTAAAAAAAATAAAATAATGTTTATGTTCCTTCAAATAACGTTGTAAGCGTGTATGACAAAATGAATTTTAACAATCAGATTTGTAAAGATCTAAGGCCGAGTGAAAAACGTTAATGATATTAGACTTGTTTGTTAGATGTTAAGCATAACACTCTGCCCACTGCGGGTATTGAAACCCAATGTTTAGCATTATAAGCCCTTAGACTTACCGCTTAACCACCGTTGGGGGGGGGGAATGGTGTCAGAATAAAAAACACTTTGTCATCTACTTAACGGGCATGAGCTAGGAAGAACAGAGAATAGTCTCTTAATTGGAAATAGTTTGATCCGACAACTTCAGTTTGGACAGAAAACAGCGGCAAAGTGGGTACAAAGGTTTTATATCATTCTGTATAGTACAGAATTACAAGTGGTTCCTATCATATTTAATTGGAGAAGCGTCAGTAATTGACCATAATTACATATATATGGTGCGTATGTCAGAGTGAATGCATTCGTCACTCATGAATTATTTCAGCTGTTTTGTTGAGTTGTCATGGTTACCGTTGGAAATTAGGTCATTTGAAAACTTACTGTGTTATAGTGAAGAAAGCATATCTGTACTCTCGAAACAAGAAGTTTGTTTTTACCTGTTTCTTTGAAGGAATACAATTTTTTATTTAAAAAGTTACTCAAGCTTTTTACTAACCCAAATTTATTGTCAATTGTTGAAGGTTAGAAATAAGTGTACTTGTTATTTTGGAATCAAAATCTATTAGATTGTAAGTTCATTCCAGATGACGTAAACTAATAGAGACTTAGTGATCAATCTTCTAAAAATATTTTTTAAGTGAGGAAAAAAAATCCGAAGGTCGAATTGAATAAAGGACGAAGGGCATTAAACTACATAACTGACCACACAAATCAAGTGAGAGGGCGTGATAAGGTTAACTTTGACTGTCCGTTTATTATCCCAGCATGTTTCATTTCTACGCAGCGAGTTAGGCCAACAAGGTCAGAAGAAGCCCTAGGCAAACTAGAATAAAAAAAAAGAAAGAAAACGAACGAACCCCAGCTTGCTGAGAGCAATATGAACCGTGCTTTACGCCCTGATAAAGTTCCAGCTGTGCAGGGTCATGAAATATGGGACAGTAACTGTACAAACTCAAGTGGAGGTCAGGAAAGGGTGAAGGTCGACCACTGCCACCACGGCCTCTGAGCCTATTAGGTAGCCAACAAAAGGCCTGTCATGTACGATGATGAACCGGCAATAAGGCGGAACAACATCTAGAGCTTTCAGCAGGGAGAAAAGCCCGTAAAAGTTTGGGAAACGGTATAGTTTGAAAGGCCCTGCTGCACGCCTCGGGTCATCAGGGGATAAACATATGTTGGCTTCTCCCGCTGTTCTTGCTGAGTGAGGTACAATACCGGGCACTAGGTAGCCGCCGGCAGCTGTACAAAAAGATCTATCTCGCCATTAGCTTGGGTGCCGAACGTTCCACGATCTAGATTTCGAAGAGTATATGGGAAATGGGAGGCGGTAGGGTGGGGGGGACCCCTGACTTTCCCCTTTTCTTCGAGCACAGCAGGCTTGTTTACTGGTTCACGGCGGTGATACATGCCCAAAATCATAAGTCATTCTGTTGTCGTGAGTGATATCACTGTGGGAAAAAAAAGACATAATTTAAAGAGAATTTTGGTTATTGCTATCAATATGTGTAGAGGTTATAACAATCGAGTCAGTGACCCTCAACAGTTAACTGCATCCCTTCTGCTCGTGTTATACTGTACATACCCACGTGTGGCTTAGTATGACAAGAAGATATAAATTCATATCAACGATGCTGAACGATATAATAAATTTATAAATCATATATATATTTTGCATATCCAGAATTAAGATTGAATTGCGGGTTTGATATTTAGATATTGCAGTTCACTACTTTTATTTTAAACATTAAGTATGTATTTTATTTTCACATATCCTATATTGAGAAAACATAGTTTCCTGGCTCCCATTTACCCACTAGAGATCGCGGAAAAAAACTGATACCTAACTGTTTTTGTTTGCAGTTAAGCAAAAAGCTGCACAATGGTATCTGTGCTGTGCCCACCACGGGTATTGAAACCCGGTTTCTAGCGTTGTAAAGTCCACAGACATATACCACTGTGCCACTGGGGAGGCGGGACGATATCTAACAGAGCTTATTTATTTTGCGTGCGAGTGCGCGTGTGTAGTGAGTGGGCTTTAATATTCTCTAAACGAATAAAAAAAAATCGTTTTCAAGTCGCGTACAGAACTTTGTTCCAGAAAAAAAAAACCATTGAGGTCATTTGAAGTATGACATGTGTGCAAGCCCTTTTGCTGTAACAATATACTCCTGTAAGCTAGTGTTAACAGCACACGTATATAGATGTAAGTAAAAGGAATGTAAAATATTTGTGTCGTTTTTCTGGAATGATCGTTTGTAAATTGACTGTGTGTGTGTGTATATGTACACGTATATATATAACCAGATAATTTTAATGAAGCACCATCATTTGCAGTTGTGAGGCCATAAACAACAGTTTAGGTAAAAGTGTTATTGCTAAAGTTATATGAAAACTTCAGAAATCCAGTAAATCTATCTCATAGAAATATAATAATTAGTTTACGTCATTTAAATTTGTCTGTGGATGTTCAACATGTTTGTGGTTTTCTTTGATTTATACTGTGCATAGAATACTTTTTAAACACTTTATTACTTTAATTTTTAGGCAGGATTGCTATCACAAATAATGCTAATTATCTTATTTTAAACAGTGTCAGAACAGGATACAATACCAGAGAAGAGCATTCTTCACTTTGTCTTCTCCGAGAAAGTCATGAATTCCCATCTAAGGAAGGCTCATCTTTGGTTATATCTGAAGTCTATTAAGGGTCTCCACAACGGAGGTGTCACAGTCTACATCAATCAGGTGGTTCAAGGTATTGAATCCCTCAGCCTGTTACAGGTAAATTAGTCTTTGCAATCAGTCAATAGGTTATTATTGAAAATATTTACTTCCCTAGTCAATATAGCTTTAATCTTAAAAAAATATAATATTTCTTTACGAAAGTATTTACAAAATGTTTGCGAATCTTTTTTATCTGATGCACGTTGTTGGTTTAATTCAAGAAACAAAACTAAACATTTACGGAAAACGCAGATCTCCGTAAAATATACAAAATGTTCTTCTCGAAAATGATGTAAAAAATAAAAATACAACCGATCAGAAGCTCTTGGGTGTTAATTTATTCTACAAAATGTTTCGCGAATTTTTATTCTGGTCTATCATGATCTAATACCATTTTAGAAAAAAGTTTATCTTATTCTGACTTATCATGTTCTCAAGGCTACTGTAGAAGAAGCTTCTCTTATTCTGGCTTATCATGTTCTCAAGGCTACTGTAGAAGAAGCTTCTCTTATTCTGACTTATCATGTTCTCAAGGCTACTGTAGAAGAAGCTTCTCTTATTCTGACTTATCATGTTCTCAAGGCTACTGTAGAAGAAGCTTCTCTTATTCTGGCTTATCATGTTCTCAAGGCTACTGTAGAAGAAGCTTCTCTTATTCTGGCTTATCATGTTCTCGTGCCGCAGTAGAAAAAGCTTCTTTTATTAAGTAGGATTGTATTTTATGATGGTACAAGATATTTACTGCGAGTTTCAGTCCAGGAACTATATCCCTAAAGTAACAAACTATTCCCTGTCGAACTTCTCCTTATTGTAAGAATCAAATGTGTAAAATTCCTGTACAAGGTATTGATTTATCTGCTTCGATATTTTTATGCTACAGTAGTTCCGTAAAATTCACGTTTTAAACCGTTAAAATACTTAGTCAGAGTTACACAGGTATTATAGACCTTTGACATAAAAGTCTACGGTCATTTCATTTCTTTTGTTTGGATAATATACATATATATTTATAGCTAGGTATAATTAAAAGCTTCACAACTGTATTGGATTCAACCCAGTCTGAAAAGCTAATAATTTATATACTGTACACTCTCACGTTTCGAATACAAGTAAAAAACATCTAAAAGCATTTAGAAACAAGCAGATCCTTCACATAGGCAAATTTCCTGACCTCTATTTTAATCTTCAGCTTCACAATAATTAAAGCATTTCATTATTCAAGCTGAAATAAATAAACTTACTAATGCCCGGTTGTATTTTTTTATAGCAAAGAATAAAGCGGAAATTGTTAAAACAACTTCCTGTATCGAGGGCTATGTTGAATATCCATTCTGTACGCGTTGTGCAACATTAATTTAAAAAATATTTTATCAGGTATCCCCAGTGACTCAGCGGTAAGACTGAGGGCGCACAGTGCTAAAAACTGAGTTCTGATACTCGTAGTCGACACAACACAGATAGCCTATCGTGTAGTTTATCGCTTAACAACAAACTAACAAATATAATAATATATCTATCTATAAACAACACAAAGCCTATACTTTTGCCTTATTTTTGGATGTACTGGTTGTTTTAACAGCTATAGAACGTTATATTCAAGAACTTAAACATTATTCCAAAAAGTTCAATATTTTTTTTTATAAATCAAGCATCGATCTCATAAGTAACGATTAATATTGGTGCAGTATCGAGTCAAGCATATCGATCTGAGAAGACATCATGGTCATTGGATCAAGTTAGACGTACGTAAAGTCGTGTCACAATGGATTCATCATCCTGAAGATAACCTCGGGCTGGTGGTCGATATTGAAGATTACAAGGGAAACATCGCTTCCATTGCAAATCCTTCTGAGAATGATCAAGAGTCTCACGTAAGTTTCTGTTAAGCATCGCATTGGACTGTGTATAGCACCATTCCAAAATATTTTTTCTAACCAGGGTCGTGCACAAGGGGGTAAAAGCAGGTGAATGTAACTCTGTTTAGTTTTATGCATATGATGTATGTGCGTGTATTGTTATGGTTTATATATAATAATATGTGTTTGTTGACACCATCCCTCAATAGCGGTCAAACATACATTCCTACGTACGACCCTGGTTCTAGCACACAGAGACATACGAATTAACCTATGTATAGCTTTTGTAAGACATATTTATACAATTTACTGGGAACAACAGTCCATTGTTTCGCAGAGAAGTTGAAATTACAAACACGTATATCATATAATTGCTATGAAATGTGCACAAAGTTTCACATCGAAAACAATGGAGAGTGCTTAAGCGTGATACTACCTCAGGCACAAGCAATCTACATTGTTCATCTCTCAAGTTCCTCATGCGTATTTGAAAAATTTCAGTGTGTTCGCTCTGTACTTCAGATATGCCTTGTTAAGGCCTAGAATGCAAAAGAAAAAGGTTTTGATGATAAACGTGAAATTGTCTAAAGATATGGTTATTAATTCGTAGACATCCTATAATAGTACAGAGAGTTGACGTGCCGGGCTGTGGATTGAAAAGTCCAAGGTTCGAGCCCGCGATTCGCCGTTTGACACGCTCCACATTTTTAACTTTAAATTTACCGTCAACCTAGCTCTTCGGTTAAGAATATCCGTGCTGGTAGGTAGTGGATGGTTGTTGTGTATTATAATTTCAAATGGTCTGAAATCGAGTTAACTGATAATTTAAATTTCGTAGTTAAATTGTACTTTGGATTTAGTATTTAAATATATGCCGATATATAATCAGTTTATGATATTTGCCAACAAGATTGAAACACACAAAGTTTTCTTTTATGCAAATATGTTTTAATATACAAACAATAATACAATTTACAATAACAGTTATTACAAATGATTATTACAAGCAATGATTTATAAACAAAAGTTTCACAAACTTACAAACAATATAAAGTCTTCTTTCTAGTCTGGAACTTCTTCGATATCTTATTGAGGGTTCACGATAAGCGAGTTGATTACGAGTTGATGTAGGTATAATTCACTTAACAGGGAGCTAGCTAGCTTTGTCCTTCGTTATTCACCAGCCACACACGCCGATTACAGGTCGAGTTGTTTTTTTTACCGCTGAAGTTATATAATATATTCATAAAGGTACAAATGTCCGATATGAATCCACTGAAGTTAAATGATTTGTAATGTTCGAACTTTGTAAAGGTTCCTGGTCAAATATTTCAAGTTTTTTTATTGATAAGCGTTATAACAATCACAGTTATAGTTTCCAAAGTTTATAGCACACTGACTATAGCAAACTAATAATAGATACTCTTTTGGCGCGTCGCGTTGGTTATATCTATAGGCGTATGGAGGCTTTCTCGAAATTTCAGTTTTACGTAACAATACTGACGCTAACACTAGCGTTTACGTACACACATATATTGTTGTTTCTCACTCTCGAGAACCTTCTACAACTTTGGAGAATAGGCAGGAGTTTCGCAATACATATTTAACAGTATAAGCTATGTATGCGACTAAATATAAATGTAATCTAAACAAGCGTCGATAGTAAAATAAATATATAATAACAAATTCGTTACATGCTGCTGACTGAGTGCCCTATCCTCTGGTGAGCATTTTTAAATTAGGGACGATAATTAAACCCTAGAGTTTCTGACACAGTTTACCTGATTTACATAACGTATTGTTTATGAAAAATACCATACAATTACTTAAAACGTTGTAAACCGAAACATTAGGTTTAAACATATATAATCATGAACACATAGAATAGTTGACCTTATTATACTTGGGAAATGTGTTAATAATTTTTCAGTCACTGTTCTTATCACAAAGATAGGATATTGTTAAAGTATCATTAAGGAAGCTATCTGAAAGTACGAAAACTCAACAGTAATCAGTAAACTGAAAGGAAAAATTAATAAAAAAAAACCAGGAAAGTTAGGAACTTTATTCATTAATACGGCATTACATAAAGGTAACTACAAATCACGTAATTTATGGCACAAGTTTTCATACCCTCCTTATTCATTTTACACAGAGAGCAATCAAACGTTTTGCTCTCCTGTGGGCCACGATAAGTCTGAGGGCTTATTGCGCTAAACACTGAGGTCTGTTAGCCGCGGTGAACTAAGCAGAAATAGCCCATTGCGCTCAACAACAGACAAACAAGATCAAAAGTTTTAAAAATTAAAGAGAAAAAGTGTAATTTCAGTTGTTAAAAAAGGATTACCATATTGGTAATGAATGACAAAAAGAGCTAAATTATGGACATGAAAATAATTATGCATGGTTATTAACACAAACAAATATGTTGAAATCTGAGTTTGGTCTATTAGCTGGCACAGTAAGTATACGCTTAACATCAAATTTTAATGGAGAAACTGCCTTGGTAAAACTAGCTCAGGAATGACAAGTCAGCACATACTGAGCCAAAGGTCAACACTCCATTAAAATTTAATTAAATTTTTTGAAAGTACAAGTCTTGTTCAGTGTCATGATACACAAACATTACTTTCGATTTACAAACTATCATTTTTGTGAATAGCGACTTATCGTAATACGTGAAAAAAAAATGTTCTGTTTCCATTAGAGGTTTATATTTGTTTTTTGTTCCTTTCTTTGTGTTATTAGATATTCACGTAAGATTTATTATAGGGACTCGGAGAACCTTTATCGAAAGCAAAACTAGAATATCAGCTTTTTGTTGTTAACCGTCTTTTTTTGATTATATTCAAGACGTCAGTGGACCATCTACACACTACTTCAACAAAATAATAGCGTTTGATAGAAGCTAACAACACCTGAACTGAATTTTGTTATTTTAACATGTAATTACAGCTTAATTATTGCTGGGCCAAGCCTTAGTTAACAATGAATTCTCCTGTGGCAGTAGCTTTTGAAAGCGACTATCCATTAATTTATAATTAATGCACTGAATTATACATAGCTATATATAAATTTCTATAGAATTATTTATCAGGATTAATAATAAAAGTGTGCTAGAAATGGTAAATTATTAAATCACATTGCAACGTACAGGAGAGTTAATGGGTAATGAGTAATAAAATGTTATTTATGTTTATTTCATATAGTAGCCACCTGACCTTCCTGAATAACTTTAGGATATGCATTGCTTGTTGCCATAGTATATTCAAACGACTATAAAAAAAAAGGTTAACTTATGCATACTAGGACATATAGTTATGCTGCTATTTGCATAACTTAAGTATTTGAACCAAACAAATTACGTAGTGTTTGATCTTGGTCATCATCATCTGGAATCTACGTATTAAATTTCAATGTAATTGCTACGTTGGTGTAGACTAACAGAATCGCAAACATTAGCAAGATGGATTAAATTAATATTCAGATTAAGTAAACCCTTAAAATTAAGCATTTGCAGTGATCAAGAGTGACCTTGTGCAGACTTAATCTGCTTTGGTGTTAAATTCAAAATAACTTCGTTAAACAATGGCGTGTGGAACGACTGTATTTTTTTATATTATTCTTACACGTGTACATCTCTACGATCTTATGTATTGCTTAGTATTTATAAATTCAAAGTGCGTCAAATTTTGATAATGACCTAATCAAATTTAGACCAATCATAAGGCCGGTGTAATCTCGAGTGGTAAAATGCAAAAGTTAATACCGAACTAAGCATCTTATATTAATTTGCATTGTGTGTTTGGCCGTGAACTCCTCCCACAGGTTTAAAGCTATCAGGATTAAACTTGGCAAGCGGACTCAGGATGCCCAAGGAGTGACTGTGACTTTGGCTATATGGCGTAGCCCCCCTACGAAGGGAATACCAATGGGGGTAAAAACGCACCCGAAAGGTCATCCAAGCACGAAGGTGGTTTAGAAGTATGTTCTAGGTATCGCTGAACCTGAATCTGCATCGGATTTATTGTTGCTCACTCCCCTCAGAAACATTGGGATGCAATGTTTAATTGGAATATTGAGGCCCCTGTGAATTATTGTTTGTTTTAGAGCAAAGTCACACAATGGGCTATCTATGCTCTATCCATCACGGGGATTCGAACCCTTGATGTTAGCGTTGTAAGTCGGTAAACTTATCATTGAATCATCAGGAACAGATCAAGAAATCTTAAAAAATTAGGAACGAGTCACCCAAAACATGCATACAAGGATACTATTACTGTTTGGTGATTGAAATATATATTAAAAATGTGTTGATTTATTAGATTACCAGATTGCTTAAAGTTACTTTTAATATCGAAATATATTAGCTTAAAAATCAATACTTGCTAGTGTCTAGCATTATTGTTACATAATTAGCTATTTTTCCGCCAATTTTTGTTTTTGCAAAATGACATGTACACGAATTTTTTTAGGAATACGATAGTGTGTATTAATGTGTAGTTTTAAAATAAATTACTAATTATAATTATAACATATATATATATATATATTTTTTTTTTTCAAACAGAGACCGTTCATACAGATAGAAATGAAGAAACCCCAAGCGATGCGCTCCAAACGAGACACAGATGGTCTTGTATGTAATCTGGATACCACCGAGGTCAGGTGTTGTCGTTACCCTCTCACCGTCGATTTTGTGGAGTTCAAATGGGACTGGATCATCGCTCCACAGAGATACGAAGCTAATTATTGCAGCGGAGAATGCCCATTTGTATTTCTTCACCGCTACCCTCATACCCATTTAGTTCAACAAATCGACCCCTACGGATCTATTGGCCCTTGCTGTGCGCCTTCTAAGATGTCTTCCATAAGTATGTTGTACTTTGACGACAGCAGTAATATTATTTTAGGATATTTACCAGGAATGATGGTAAAAAAGTGTGGCTGCTCGTAGTTAGGCTTAGAACAAAATTGTTTTCTAGCTGTACTGTTCTTCGTGGACTAATTATAATTTAAAGACTAAGCGTTCCTCGAGTTATCAATCATCTGGCTTAAAGCCTTGAACTGTAAAGGAATCTTTTGTTTTTACTCTACCGTCCAATGGCCTACATTAGAGGCTCAGTTGTGAGATGTCAGGCCTAAGATCATTTTTAATTTTATCTCTATTTGTATGTGGAGATTCAAATATGTACACATACATTCACATACACACACACAGAAGCTGAGAAAATAACCAATTGCTTGTGAGTTTTGTAATTGGGATTGTCCACAGTAGAGTGTTTGCTAAGGGGGAGAGGGTTGCTTCATTTGGAATGTAAATAAAATATATTCT
This sequence comes from Limulus polyphemus, assembly GCF_000517525.1. Classification (NCBI taxonomy): domain Eukaryota; kingdom Metazoa; phylum Arthropoda; class Merostomata; order Xiphosura; family Limulidae; genus Limulus; species Limulus polyphemus. Next base: position 39,624 of record NW_013666077.1, on the reverse strand, counting down.
GACATGACTCATCCAGAGAATTTACTGGTGCACACTATGTATATGGAATTTTTTTTGGGGGGGGGGAGTTGTGCTACCTATATAGTACAGCAGTAGAAATGTGTATAAGGAGTTGTATACAGGGTAAAATGTTGGCGATAATTTAGCAAACGTTCAGTATTTATCTTTCATTACAATTAACTCCTCCCTCCCTCCAAAAAAACAAACAAAAACAAACCAAAAACATCTGCAAGCTGATTACTGAAAACAATTCTGTTTATTACATTTCTATTTCGAAAATCCCGGTTTGCATTGGTTTTGCATTATCTATGTAGAATACAAATGTTTATTTTACTTGTATAATTTGTTATAGTATGTGTAGCGAGGAAGCCTAGATGTTCGTAACCTTTGGAATTTATACGATTAATACTCTATTCCTTCAAAATAGACAAATACAGTAATAAAATCAAAAAACGAAATGGAAATATTATGATGGCAATTTTTACTTGTAATGAAAAAACATTGTGATCTATATCAACACGTGATTCATCGTTTGATCATGTTCATCACACACTGGACCTGAAATAGTAAAGAACATTTCCCACCATTCGTCTTACTTCTGTATCGAAATTATGTTTACTAAGCAAGTCTTACAGGAAGCCATGTGTGATGTTTATATATTTCGAATGTCCCCAGTCTTTATTTATTACACTGCCTTACCCTTTCTCACTAACACCTAGCGTGAATTCGAATTTTGATTTTTTTTGTCAGAAACATGTGGTTTAGTACCGCAAAGCTGGTGCTAATTACGTCTAAAAATTAAAAAATATTAATAATTTATGCTGATTAATATGTTTATAAGAAATGAATAACATTTCTGAATCAAGCAATGAATAAAGATACGCAACAACAAAAGTTACAAGTTAAAAATAAGAGTCATTCTTAAAACGTTTCAGTATTGTAGGATTCCTATTTTTGGTTTATTGTTCAAGCTTTAAAAAGCAATACCTTTTTTTTTCATTAGTAATTCTTTTTAATATAGTTTGTGGTAAATTTCAGATTGTTTTTAAATAGTGGGTATACAGTAGCTTATTGGAACTTATTCATCTCAAATTCCAGAAAATGCAGTTAGTGTAAAATGTTGTAGATGTTGCACAAAATAGGCATAACCAAATTTTCATTGCCCAAAAAGCATTTATGTTTCGAGTTATATTAGGGTATATCACATACAAACACGAGCCGTTACCTATCCTTTATTGAAAATTAATATGTGATACTGCGGAGCTCACATTCTGAATATCGAAGGATATTCCTTTTGTGGAATCTTATGAAAAAAGAAAAAAGGAAGGGGTAACTCGTGTTCAAGTAATAGCTAAATTATGTTAATTAGATAATGATGAAATTCACTTGCTCAAACGATGGAAAAGTTTATTTGTCCAAACAGTAAAAACGTTTGTCTAACAATGACTAAATTCATTTTATTGAATTAGTATTACTGCCAGTTCTCTGAATCACTACAGTAACAAACGAGAAATGAACTACCAAGTTCAGTAAAGCTTGATGTCCATTATTTCTTTTAAGCCTAACCGAGGGTATAACGCAGAATATTGGGTTGAAACAAAAAAGATAGCAGTTGAAAGAGAAAACATAAATAAATTACGTTGTTTTGACAGTGGCTAAATTTTCCAGTGACATATACCGCCAGTTCACAAAGAATTTTCAACAAGGACTGTATAAAGGAATAATTATTTGATGCATGATTAAGCAATCGTTTAGTAAATATTACTAAAAAATAGAACAGAATTGCTAAATAAATAATATGTCTTTATATTGGTAGATTTAAACTGAATACACTAAAAAAAAACTTGGAATATTTTACGTTAGTATTGTAAATATTAAGATAAGGATACGAGCTACGAACACTGGACCTGAGTACCTGAATAACCCTAACTTTATGACATATCAAGAGGATGACTTTGTCAATAAGCACTCTTTGTTTACTTTTTTTTAACATTTCACCATTTTGTATGTTAATCTTTGGTGATTCAATAGTTTTATTCATTCAAAATATTAATCTACAATAAAATATATCATATGAGAGCATATTGAGGTTTACTTGTTTTAGAGCATCATGGTTAAGTGGTGTAGGAAATCAGCCAATAGTCTGTTGATATGCCTATCGTTTCTAACAAAAAAGATTATTGTGATTACTTTATATCTGTGTGCATGAGATTTTATTATATTTGATCTCATTTTCAATGTCTATTTTTCAAACCATATTGTTCATATATGCACATATAAGTAAGTGAATAGGCAAAATTTTGGGAGCCCCCATAGCCGAATAAAACATAAACCTTCAAACTGTGATATCTAGGAACAGTAAGGCACCATATTTGGTGTGACAATAATAAACGAAGAAACGGAAATTTCGCAGTATCGTATGTTTCTGGATTTATCACGAATATTTACTGTCTGTCATTTCCAAGAGGTCAAAGGGTGGTGTGGATCAAACATTATTGAAGTTAAACGTTAGTGTATTATTATACTCTTGTGTAGTTTTAATTTCTAAGTTAAGTGTTTGTCATGTTTTTCATGAAGTATGTCACGTCTAAGCTTTGCCGTTCAGTAAATGTGTGAGAGTTGATAAATTTCGTTGTAGTATACGTACAATCAAATATCAGATAGTCAAGCAGCTTTGTTAAGCGCACAATACTTAATAGCAGCATTTTATTATGTTTATAAAGACTTATGAAGAAAGCGTATCTTGTTTAAAGTACTGCTATTCATGCCTGTATTTGGTAGCAAATACTTCTGGTGTCTTTAAATATGACAGGTTAAGGTTAAATGTGGTGTAAATAAATAAATAAAACAACTTTGAGAGTTTTCTGTCTTTGTTCTTGTGCACACCACACATTGTTTATTCAGCATATATGCAGATCATGTCACTTACTCTTAAAAGACAATCCAAATCAAGTCGAAATAACATAACACGTTATTAGTTCTGTAAATACATTTTAATATCCGTCACATCAAACATGCTCGCCCTTTCAGCCGTGAAGGCGTTATAATGTGACGGTCAATCCCACTATTC
>NW_013666077.1:31837-36428 GCF_000517525.1 Limulus polyphemus | reverse complement strand
TGGGTAGTGATGACTAGCTGCCTTCCCTCTAGTCTTACACTGCTAAATTAGGGACGGCTAACGCAGGTAGACCTCGTGTAGCTTTGCGCGAAATTCATAACAAATCAAACCTTTTGATATAATAACATTGAGCCCTAGGAAGAAAGGAGCATCTAATATAAATTTATGAATGAAGTATAACGTGAAAATTATAAAAGAAGCGGGTCGGATGTGGCTTAGTAGTTAGAGTGAATCCGAGGGATTATGGTTCGCATCCCGTTGTCGCAAAAAAACGCGCTCCCAACTTTGGAGCTGTGAACGCTATAAGACTTAACGGTCAAATCCCACTTTTCATTTAGATAAGAACAGCCCTAGAGTTAGTGGGCGTTATTTAATAGCTACTTTACTTTATCAGTTCAAAATTAAAGTCGGCTAAGGTGTGCGCGAAATTCTGAACAAATAAAATAAAATCGTGTAATTAGACATTTTTTGTCACAAAGTATACTTATAACATGCTGATATGCCCAAAAATGATTGAAAACGTTCTTAAGAAACACGTCTGAACCTTTTTTCTATATTAAGTATTTCCAAGGTGAACACGATATGTACTTAAAGACATGTATTCGAACAGTTCATTTTACCTACTTAAAATGTGACCTTGAAAGCCGCCGTCCACATGAAGGATCTGTGAAAAATTGGTCAATTTGTGTTTGTTACAATAGTTTTGTCTCTTTGTTTAAGATATTTGGGCAAAGCTACATAAGTAGTTCCTGCACTAGCCGTCTCTAATACTGAACTGATAGACTAGAGGAAAGACAGCTAATAAACAACACCCACCGCTAACTCTTGGGCTTCTCTAATTGAATAGTGGAATGTCACTGTCATTCTTATGACGCAGTCACGGCTCTAAAGTGCGGAGCGCGATTTTGCGAAAACGTGACACGAGCCATAGAGCCTCGTATTCCTAATCCAGCATGCTAACCATTAAGCTACGCTCGACCGATTACAATAGAAATTGCGATATCTGGTAAGCGTGTATTCATGGTTATCAAACTGATAAAAATTGACAGTAGAGAAAGTAGTTCCAAGGCCAGTATGGTACCTGCAGCACCCTTGTTGTAAAATGTGATTAACCTCAAGTACCTGGTTTAATAATTTCTCTATACGGATATCTTTCATTAGAAATAGGTGCGCCTAAATCCTTCAGCCATAAATCTATCGTCTGCCGCATTGCACTTTTGAATGGTAAAGAATTCGCGTGGACGAAATAAATAGGTGCTATACATATTATTCAAAGCACAACTGCCCATATCTGCAGCGACTCGCTACTCCAGTAGCGTATGCAAACCATTACGAGAAGGTATGTTTAATCCTGTATGAAGTACATTGATTTGTTTGTTTCAGAAATTTGAGTAAAGCTACACAATACTTGCGCTAACTTGTCTTAATTCGAACTGATAAACTAGAGGGAAGGCAGCTAGTCGAGAGCACCCACTCCCAACTCTTGGGCTTCTGTAACCGAATATTGAGATTCGACTGCCACTCTTATAACGCACCTATAACTTCAAAGTGCGGAGCGCGTTTTTGCAGTAACGAGGCACGAACCATAGACCTTCAGGTTCATAGCTTGTCACATTATCAACTAGGCCACGCCCAAACCATGTACTGTTGAAATATTAATTGACGGAATGTTTCACTTGTGATATTTAATTAATTAATTGTTGTGTTTTTATAACTTCCTTTAGAAACGCACATCGCATTTATTTCCCTTTTGGCCATTTGGTGTGAAATAAATTATCATCATAATATAAATATCATACTGAATAATAATTTCTAAAATGAACGTTAAACTTTCCCCAGCTAGCAACGAAACACAAATTGTTAAATGGTATAGTATTTGATGTTTTATATTGAATATAATATAAAATAATATACCTTATGCGTACGTGCCCTAAGCGACCTCGTCAGGGACCCTGGAGTTCAGATTATACCCTATTTTTTGATCTATTATCAAGAAGGAAGACACATTCAGCGGCAATCACCTTCACAAGGGCTTTGAACCGAACAACAGGATTTACTCTCACACTTATAACACACCAATAGTTAACAGTGTGGATCATGTTCAGCGTCATCGCGACGCGAATCTAGGACCTTTAAATACGTAGCTCGGCACACTAACTATTAAGCGACGCCTGTCCCCAATTGTTAAATTACATTTCTGTACAAATTTATAACGTATCTAAAATATTACTGAAGGCTTATAGCAATTAAATTATAAAATATGAAAACTTTGAAATAACTTAGGACTGGTTTTCACTTTTTGTTTTAATATTTAATTTTCTCAGCACCTTGAGGAAACTGTATATATGTTATAAAACATAAGCACCTATACTACGTTCGCCTCGCGGTGGCTCAGTGCCAAGCTTGATGGTTTATAACGCTAAAAATCAGCGTTTGATGTCCGTGGTAGGCATAACACAGCTAGCCCATCTCATAGATGTGCGCTTAAAACAAATAAGTACAAATTATACATTATATCGCACTTGGAGTTGCGAAAAAAGTATAAAATATCATTTAAAAACTCATTCTTATTTACGTTAAAAAAACAACTTCGTAGATGTACTCTCCAATTACAAATCTATTAAAAATTCGAAACTTAGCGACATTGGCACACACTATACTAGGAAGAATTCGGCACTAAAGAATTTTCAGGTGTAGAATATGCTTGAATAAATGATAATAATAATGTTTTCAACTTAAGGATACGTCATCAAAAATAGGTTTACTTTTTACTTAACTAAAGATGAAGACGAACGCGCAAAAAACATTATTTTGTATGTCATTCAAAACACAGGATCAAGCTTTTAAAAATGTGGCCTGCCTATAGGCGAAATTGAACATTAAAGTTTGATTCATGTTTGTGTAAAATTAAGAAATTTATCTAAAAAAATGTAACAAATGTAAATGTAACAAAAGTTCAGACGGTTCAATATTTTGCAGCCTACTTTTTTTTATTAAACTTAATAAAAAGTAATTAACAGATTGGTTATATATTACCCAGAAAAACAAATAAAGAACACTTTTGCTTATTTGTTTTAGGGCAAAGTAACATATTGGGGTATCTGCGCTCTAGCCATCGCGGGGAATCGAACCCTTAATTTTAGCGCTTTAAGTCCATAAACTTAGCGCTGTCTTATCCAGGACAACAAATAATAGCAAAGTAATTCAAAATAATATATATTTACTTTATGAATACTGTAACCTGAAGAAAAATGAACCAATAATATATTTTTGGTATTCACAGATGTAACCTATGTTAAGAAATGATGGAAGTCACATACAAATAAAAATATATTTTAAAGACGGTTCCTCATATTGTAATTATCCAAACTAACAAAAATAGCAGTGGTAGAATAATAAGAGACCAACCAACAAAGCATGTTTAGAGTTAAACACGCTGCGTCTCTCAATAACATTCCAATATCCTTTGATTATTTAGTCCGGCCACCACCAGGTGTACAACTTCCGATTCCAACTCCTTTGAAATAGCATACAAGTTTTTCTTCTGTACATTTAAATGGGATATAGAGCAACTTTTAAACTATATTTGCATATATAACTGTATCATATTTTTGCGTGTATAACCGTATCACTGATGCTTCTTAGTAACATAATTTTGTTTCAGTATGTTCTACTTTTGGATGTGGATTGATTGACCTGCGCCTTCGACTCCACGACACAACTTCACTAAGTATCTATAACTTTGGTTGTTGTTTTTTACATATAACGTTTACAAAAAAAGAAATGTTTGTCTGTTTACAGTTTTGTCACAATAATGATTTTTTGTAAAAGCTTTGGCATTTCCTACCGTTTCTAAGACTGATATGAGAAATTATTTTGGAATTTTAGTAAGAAATAAATAAAAATTACTAAAATATCTTACTCAAGCCCTGACTTTTTCGGTCAACTATCATCAAGTTTGTCTATGTAAATGAAGACAATTTTAATATATATACAAGTTTTGTTTCTATGTCAATAATCCTAAACTGAAAAGATGTAGACGTATCTTTAACTATTTGCGGATAAATTTAAAAATTCATAAAGAAGAATTACAAACATATCGGAGTCTGTTATGCATATAACTTATAGATGATTTATATTAGTATCACAGATAAAACTGTAATCTATATTATTTTGAAATATGTATTTACAAAAAATATTGTTCTACATCTATCAATCCTAGCTACTTGTACCTCAGTTCTTTCAAGTCTCGTTCACCTTGAGTCAGATTATAAATAGCATGTCCTCCTAGGTATCTATGCCTGTTATAAATGCATTATTGAAATATAAATAAAATGAGGTTATTATCTACGTCATCAAGCAGGTTCATACGTTCCGCAAAAAGTTTGTCTCTTAACAACGCAAATGTCAAAACGACTTTACTCATATTCGGTTAATTAGTAATCCAGCCCCATTAACTTTAAACGAGCACATACACATTCCAACACATGCAGTAATACAAGGTTTCAATTTTGGCTTAAGAAGAGTCGTTATTTGAAGGCAATACGAAATAACACTTATTTGTATTTCTTTACTACACAACTACAAAGTG
>NW_013666077.1:28858-31766 GCF_000517525.1 Limulus polyphemus | reverse complement strand
CAACTACAAAGTGATAGCGGCGCCCTCTAGTAACATAAAATTACAATATTTTAATATCATTACAGGATTAAAAAGGATCGTTTATTTTTAAAGTTATTTAATTAAGGAAATAGTCTTTTGTTCTAGTATACCACAAAAGCACACTGTGCAATGGCAACAGCCTCTGGTGATATAGAATCACAATATTTCTAATTTTATTTTCATATAATTACATACTCACAAATAGTGAATAATACATTTTTTCCTAACAAAGTGTTTTCAAATATTAATGAAAATAATAAGGGTACCTGCATTATTAATAACGCGGCTAAGTGACTGAAAGCTTGTTCCATCATAATAAAAGCATTTACGTGAACAACGAAAAAGCTGAAGTCAAAATACGTCAATTTCAGAATGCCTACGTGCATATAATCGACCTACAAAAAATAATATCGTAGCCATTTGCTAATTCTATACCCAAAGACGTTGCAGGTTATTTGATTAATGAAACCATTGTTTTTACACGATTGTTGCGTTTAATTATTCATACAAGTACTAGTGTCGGCAGAGTAAGAGTGTTCTACAGTAATAAGAAATCACGAAGACATGTAGAGTGTGTTCATAAGGACAATATTTATATACGAAATTTGAAAACAAATATCAAATTTATCAAAAATTTGTAACATTAGTATTAAGTACTAGAATTCATTTGTTTGCTCTATACTTAAGTGTTAGATGCTCTTGAGCATCACAGGATTTGTGTCATCAAATTATATAGGATAACGAACTGATGGACGATTCCATATTACTACTTCCGCTTTTTAATCTTGGTCAAATTAGCAACATTTTTTGTTGTGTTCTTCAAAACCGTTTACTTTTTTAACATACGAACTATATTTAGTAATTTATGTTACTTTAAAATACGAGATGTTGTATACAAAATTTAAAAATATACCTACTAAAAATTAAAGTTTCCGTTTTTACAATTAGATTAATTCACATCAGGTTGACTTACCACCAAACTTATCTACACTACACAAGTTATCATTAAACGTTATCGATGTTTGAAATGTTAAATGCATCATTTTGATACTTGAAGTATAATTCTTACTAAGTCATTATTAGTATTAATTCTAGATGCTACTCTACACATACAACGTAATGCATGAAAAACTAGCAGAAATATCCTACAATGGCAATTAGTAACAATCTTAATGCTAGAAAAATTAGTGGTATAGTTTAAATTATATATAAATCATTATAATTGCAAATATTTTTTTGATTTAAGGAATGTTTTAGATTTCCATTATGTTACACTAAGAATTACCAGCGCATAGCTGTTCATAATTTTGAGCTGTTACACTAGAGGGAAGGCAGCGAGTTAAGAATACCCGCTGCAAAATCTTGGTTGACTAAACAATGAGATAACATTCAAACACATCTACGGTATCAAAGCGCGAAGCGCATTCTTGTGGCAACCAAACACTAACCAAAGACCCTCCATTTCATAGTTCGAGTACGCTAACCACTAGACAACGCCCATTCCTTTACAGGAGTAGATCAGTTTCTTTACTGTACTGTGACGTAGAAAGAAGACAACTTGTAATGTGTAAATAAACTAAGTTTGTTTTTGTTCATAAAATAATAATAATCAGGTAAAAGTACAAAGGCGAAGCCAAGAGATCTGTGAACACGGAATAAGGAAGATTTTTTTTAAAGCTCTTTACAGTTTCAGAAAATAATTACGGTTATTACGATTGATATCTAAATTGGTATTATTTTCTCTCCTATTTTTTAGCAAAACACAATAATTTTATGCTAGTCGTGTAAAACTTGTACTGCTCCTTTAAAATATTTCTACCAATGATGTTTGATTCCACGGAGTACGTTTTTGTGCTAAAATAGTTTTAAATACATAAAAGTGATCTTTATCACACACTAAAATATGTTCAATAAATCAACTTTATTTTTCGGCAATATTCTTCTTTTTTCTATCAGTTTTCCGCGAATTACTTGCATAGTCATATTTTTGACAACCCTCCCACACCTGTACATCTTAATGTATATATTTATATATATACACATGCATATGTAATTACTGAATGAAATACAGGTGCATACTCTCTCACAAATCTATTCATTTCGAATCTCTTAAGTGTAACACACTTAAGTTCACATCATCAAACAAGTATTAAAATACTAGGCATAGATCATTACTTTAAAGAATGTTTCAACATGCCTTTTCTGATCATTTTGAAGTTAGTTAGCAATGCAGCACAGGATAAATAGACCAATAAGCTTGTTCTTGTTGTTTCTTAACCCCTTCCGTGATTTGCCCGAAATAACTCGGGCGCACTTCATGTTTCAAAAAATTTGCCAGAGTTAGTTCGGGCAAACCATTTCTCGCCGTATTTTTAATTACTTGCCCGAATTTATTCGTAAATTATCATGTATTACAATCAATACTCGTTAGATGACATTGGAAATGCTATTTGTGCTGATCTCTATCGGATTTATGTATCATAAACACTAGAGAAAAGCATTTTTATTCTTTACTGCAATTTCACTGAAATAATAAATATCATGTATAAATACATATATGTAACATTTATCTATCGAGTATACTTTGCGCAGAAATATAATAACAAATCATAAATGAACGTTTCTTTCATTATTATATAAGTATAGGCTAACAAAAAAAAAAAAAAAAAAAACGAAATTAAAGACCCCACTGGATACTGGCTGTTTCTCTTCATAAAACAAGGAATTGGCTTGCACATTTTGCTGGGGATCAACGATAGGTTCATCACAATTGTACGAAAATCCTCCTGTGATGTTCATTTCTTCTGGAAAATTCCCTTTGTCTAACAATGTCTTTGAAAGCCTTCATCAATCCTGTAATGATGGAAATCTTTAACAACTGAGAAAT
>NW_013666077.1:24821-28641 GCF_000517525.1 Limulus polyphemus | reverse complement strand
ATAAGTATAGGCTATCAAAAAAAAAAAAAAAAAAAAAAAAAAAAAAAACGAAATTAAAGACCCCACTGGATACTGGCTGTTTCTCTTCATAAAACAAGGAATTGGCTTGCACATCTTGCTAGGGATCAAGGAATTGGCTTGCACATTTTGCTGGGGATCAACGATAGGTTCATCACAATTGTACGAAAATCCTCCTGTGATGTTCATTTCTTCTGGAAAATTCCCTTTGTCTAACAATGTCTTTGAAAGCCTTCATCAATCCTGTAATGATGGAAATCTTTAACAACTGAGAAATGATTCAACACATGCCAAAATCACTTATCTTGCAGATGTTTGTTAAAGAGGTTATTTTCAAACAGCATGTTGTGCCATACCATAGAACTAACTACACAGCAATTGTTTTCACTTTGAAAGGTGACTTTGCTCTACTAGTAACTCCTATGATGAAGACCAGAGCTTCATAGACACGAAAAGTATCATCATCTCTACCTTCCCATCGCGTTGCTTCACAGCTACAGAAACACGTAGCAATACTTCTCACGGATGAAATGAAAAAGATATGTTAACATCTACGCTTTGACTCAAGTCGAAGAACATTACTATGTCAGTGTAACAGTTGGTTGCATTATTCAACCATACTTTAAGGATGTGGCGATTGGATATCACTCGTTGTCATGGTTCGTAGCCTAGTTAATAATCAGATTTAGGCAATCTTAACTTTTTTTTTTATAACAAAGTACTAATTAATGATTAATTACTAATTTCTTTTTTATAGAAATTTTAGTGTATTATCCACTCAACTGGAGTATTCCCATTAGAACTTGAACTAACGATGGAATGTTTTCAAGAGGTTTCTTGGTTGTGCTGACTTCGATGCTAGGTTGATCGAGTGCGCTATTAGTTAGGTGGATGTAAAAGGCTTTGTCTGTGTAAATGGTGAAAATATAAAGAGTATTGTGTTTTATGTATAAAAAAGGTTAAGCTTAAAAAGTATCTTGAAAAAAGTGATGATAAATTTAACAGTTATGAAAGAATTTGTTTGATTTTTAGAATTTCGCGCAAAGCTACACGAGGGCTATCTGCGCTAGCCGTCCCTAATGTAGCACTGTAAGATTAGCTGCCTTCACCACCCACCGCTAACTCTTTTACCAACGAATAGTGGGATTGACCATCACATTAAAACGCTCCCACGGATGAAAGGGCGAGCAAGTATAGTGCGATGGGGATTCGAACTTACGACCCTCAGATTGCGAGTCGAGCGCTCTAACCACCTGGTCATGCCGAGCCATTATGAATGAGAGTCAATAACATATCGAAGTTTCTTTGGCATATCATTTACAAATTATTCATATTAATGTCATAGCTAAAAACGAAATCTATAGTATTTTGACATATAAATAAATACGTTGCTCCAAATCTATTATAACTACTCATATTTCAGTTTTTTCAATCTCGCACACCTTGAATCAAATTATAAGTAGCACGTCCTCCTAGATATCCTTGTCTATTATAAATGCATTATTGATAAATAAAATGAAGTTATTATGAACATCATCAAGCTGGTTCATAAAAAAAGTGTTTCTTGACAACAAAATGTTAAAACAACTTTACTTAGATTTGGTTAACTAGTAATCTAGCTCCATTTATATGATTCGAAATGCACACATATTTGAGCATGTGATATCAGCATGAAATAGTCTTCCAATAAGTTACTTGGGAGGGCAGATAATATCTACCCAAAGAAATGTTTAAAGGGTGCCGTGATTGTTCTGCTTGTGTTATTTAATATCAAACGAACTGATTAGAAAGCTTACACACTCACAAGATGGTGAATAGAGTATAGTTATAAACCAGAAATGAAAATGGGTATTATATATATAGTAACACGTGTTATGTAGGGAGGTTTCGATGGAAAACAAATATTATACATGTAATGCAAATATCAGAACTTTATACTAACACAAGGTTTCAGTTTTGGCTTGTTCAGTCTTGTAGAGCAGCGCCCTCTAGTAATATAGAATCAATACTTTTGATTATATTTTAAATATAATTACATAACTTAAAAGGGTCGCTCGTATTTATAGTAGTTATTTTAAGGCAAGAAATAATCACTCTCAACTGTTCTTGTCTACTACAAAACCATAATTTCCAATAGCAGCGCTATCTAGTAATGTAAAATAACAATATCGTAATATAATTACACAATTAAGAATGGTTGCATAATTTGTTATTCTAAAGCAATACTCAGTTGTGTTAGCATGCTAAGAAAGCATACTGAGTAATAGCAGTAGTCTAGTAATATAGAATCACAAAATATTTTATTCTATTTTCATATAATTACGTACATAAAAATATTTAAAAAGTGTTCACAAACACTAATAAAAGATCATGGCAGGGTCGAATGATCGAAAGTTTGTTTTTAATAATAAAAAGCTTCTATGCAAACATTATAAACGCTCAAGCCTATATGCGTCCATTTTAGAATGACCGTGTGCATATAATCAACTCGCAAAAAATAACAGAAAACGTTTATTATTATATGACAACACTAACATTTATTCGGATAATGTTGCATGATTTTCATTCCCATAATGTGAATATATCTATAGAAATGCTTGTTTCTCATACGAAGCTATGTTTTCTTCAGTTTCTGAAACAACACTAAAGTTGTCGAACACCGGTTTTTTCACCAGTTTTATCGGCAGTATTTTCTTGCATCATTATAATTGTAGTCCCTTCACTTTCATATTTTAAACATATGACAACAAATAAAAATCTGTAAAACAGTAATCCTGCATGTATTATATAGTAGCTGTAATTCAGCTAATACGTTAAGCCTACAAGAATCATGTCTTTTATTGGAGGATAAAGAAATATAAAATAGTTAAAAGCACCTTTGTTTTCAGTACAATACCTACAGAGGGAGGTTTGGTTTCATAAATACATTATTATATAAAATGATGACTAAGATGATAAAATGTTCTTTACAGGCACCTAATAAAAATATACTAATTTTATTTAAAAGAAAGCTAACTGGACAATTTCAAAGTAGCATATTTGTTTGTAGATTCAGACTGGAATTTTAACAACACACAGGGGCAAAGACAACAAAACGGAGTCTTACAATAGTAATCAGTCAAGCCCACAGATCTAATGGAAAAGGATATCCATGGTAATATCTTCCAATCGAAACTACAGAGATAATAAAACATGCTGAGCCAATTCAAACATTTGATTATAAGTAGACAAAGAATACACTACTTCTGTATCTGAAACAGTTAACCCCTAAAGTAAGTAAACATATGCTGCACTTTCCAAAGCTTTTGCCAAACTGAGAAGATTTCTGAAAATCATCTATCCAACTGACACTACAAGTGAATATCATCTATCCAACTGACACTACAAGTGAAAATCATCTATCCAACTGACACTACAAGTGAAAATCATCTATCCAACTGACACTACAAGTGAAAATCATCTATCCAACTGACACTACAAAGAGAATAAACATTCTTCCTATTAGAAAATTACTAATATATCTACTTTTCATTATTCTGGAGTAATTGTACTAAATATTTACCAAATGGCATAATAAAAATATCTTGCCCATGTAACATAAATAAGAAATCTTGTGACACACATTTCTGGGCTAAGTTTTCACTTGTATTGTAAGGGGAAAAGGTATGGTTGTTAAGCCTTTCTGGTCAACCACATTTTCAATTAAAAGTGTGTGTGTGTGTGTGTGTGTGTGTAAAATTCAAATAAACTTACAACAAGAAAAAGTAAAATACCAGCTAATTTTTAAAAAATGTCGTAAAAC
>NW_013666077.1:0-23821 GCF_000517525.1 Limulus polyphemus | reverse complement strand
TAGCTTCTGTCAACCACATTTCTAATTAAAAGTAGTGTGTGTGTGTGTGTGTGTGTGTGTGTGTAAAAATTCAAATAAACTCACAACAAGAAAAAGTAAAATACCAGCTAATTTTTAAAAAATGTCGTAAAAAGTTCAGGAATACTAACACTATTTTAGATCAGAAAAGCATTTGAATTCTGTAAATCATGGCTTAATGAACATGACCTCTCCATACTCTTCCCCTTTAATTAAAGGCGAGTATTAAAGCAAAACACAAATAACTAGGATGTCTGTAACCAGTGGGATTTCAAAGGTAACTGAATATTTCAGAACATACACTAAACTAAAATGAAAGGGAATTTCCATATTCAGTGAAGAGAAAATAGTGCAAGTGTGTGTTTGAGGGGAGAGGGCAGGTGATACCTCAGCTTCTTCTCGTGTTTGCATTTTCAAACTCTCAACCCACAGATTGCAAGTCAAGCACCCTAGCCACAAGACCAACTTTTGATCTATAAAATTGTCACCTAAAATACCTATAAAGTGTAGAATTTTTACAGAATGTCTAATATACAGGCACAACTAATGTCTGTTAGTTTTGTGTGGTTAAAAAAAACAAAAAAACCACAAGATTTTTGATAACCAAGCATAATCTGCAATTGCTATTCCTAAAAATTACATCTATAGGATCAGTAAAGAAAAGGTTAGGCACGTAGGTTGAAGAAATTATTCAAATATATATCTCTCTTTCTCTCTCATACACCGGTGTGACAACAGTAAGTCTAAGGATTTAAAATGCTAAAATCTGGTGGACACAGCAGGTAGCCCAATGCAGCTTTGCTCTTTATATATAGAGAGAGAGAGGGGGGGAGAGACAGATAGAGGGAGCTATATATATATATATATTTATACACAGTGTTTATACATACAGACTAAGTTAAGATGATTGTTGCTGCATATTTCATTTGCAAGAAAAATTGATCAATTATAACTTAATTGGAAAAAAATTGGTTTATTTTATAATTTTACAAACATACAATAATGTTAAATTGGCATAAATGGTTTAAGTAGTAGAGGATCTTTTCACCCTTTCCAGTTTCTGGTAACTTTCTAATGATAACAAGTTCTTCTTTTGGTTTTCAGACTTATGTAATGGAGGAAGAATAACTGCAATGTATCCATCTGACCATGGCTGGAAGTAAAGAACACTTATTAGAAAAACATTGCAAACATTCATTCCTTTATTTAAAAGTTTGCTTTCAATAAACTGAAAAAGTTAAAAAATTAGGATCAAAAATTTCATATTCAAACATACTTTTTATACTACCACATGTCTTTGCATTAGTCAAATTTTCAATTACAGAGCAGCTACGAGTATCTATGTATACTTCTGTCAAAAAAACCTATGCCAGCATTATATAGAGAAAATATCTATAATTAAAGCAATCACTAAAGCAAAAATGAGCAAAACTGAAAATGAAATAGGGATACTGTTTTTTCAGGCTGGAAACATGAAAAATGTGGTAGAGCCAACTTTGCATACACTCAACAGAACACGTGAAATATTCACTCATGACAAACTGATTTGAGGAATTGTATTCTGGTGTTTACCCCTTTAATTATTTTTTGGTGTAGCATATAACAATAAAAAGATACACATGCTGCTTGTTTTATATTTGAGCATGTGTATCATTACTATTTATAATACATAGTACCTACTAACTTCAGGGGTAGCCACACTAATTCACAACGATACTGAAATTCAGTACAGGTCCAGAACAAATAAACTCTTTCAGAGAATAGTTTTAACTACCTGTACACCATTTTGATTATTATATACCAACTCTTACAGTGCTTCACAAAATTGTAACATTTTATTGAGACTGCTATGTTGATATAACCGAGACATGGTAAACATTCTAACCATCTGCATACAAATATAAAATAGCATATATATATGTGTGTGAATATTCAGCTATTTATTGCATTAATTCTTCATTTATAAAAAAAACATTTAATATCGAGTAAACCTTTTTCTTCTCTATGACCTAGTAAAATATTTTTCAAATAACCAAGTTTTGTATTTTTTTAATACTGCATATCTAAAATCTTCTAAATGTACACAAATAGTTTTATTATCACTTCTCTTTCTGCATTACTTAAAGTAACAGTATATTTGATTCTTGGGTGTGTGAACCAAAAAATAGTTTTAAGTCATATAATTACTTTTCTTACCTTAGAATAGATAGTTCCAACCTGCCTAATCTACATAATTATACTTTTCCCAAATGGACAAACTGGGAGGTATGTTAAAAACATCTGTAGTTTATGTCATTTTTTATCTCAAATTTTTAGGCCTACTGGTTTCTGATACTTCGCTGACTTTTGGCATTTAAACCAGAGCTTTTAATATGTTATGTAATTAAGTCGTTAACCTATTTACATGAACAGGTTTCCTATTAAATTGCAACTAGCTTTAGCTGGATAGGAAGCAAAAGTATACCTGTCGTTATGTGCTGCTTAAATAGTACTTATTACAGTAAGCTTTAAACTGGCTTACTAATTTCTAAGCATACAACTTTTACTATGGTTTCTTTCAGCCTGTACCAATAATGTAGACATATTAATCATTTTCAGATGTTATTTTTAATACTCAAAGTTATTTTTAAGCTATTCATACTAATTACGGAATTCGAAAAAAAAATCCAAAATCAAAGATTTTTTTATATTACCACGATTTGAATATTTTTTAAAATACTTCAATTTCCACCTCATGGACCATTTTAGTCTCTGCAAAAGAGATTACATAGTTGTCATAGCAAGTTTTATTGCCATGAATTTGTTTTCATTGAATTATATATTATCTTTCACACACTGTAACAAAACCCTTTGCTAGTTTTATCACATAAAATTTAAGGATAATACTTTTTACAAAAAATTACTTTATTTAGTTTTTATTAGGGTAATATTATGAAATTTTGTAAGGAGAAACCCACAGAATGGTACTGATCGTATTTTAAACTTGTTACAGATTTTACACTACATTGCACTACTTTAGGATTAAAAAGTATCTTAATCATAAATTCTTATACCTGACGATATCTATCCCATCACATGAAACGTAGTTCAAAAATGTCTTAAAAAACAAAAAATAGGAAGATTAGTCTCATGTAAGCTTAGAATATCAATTAATGAGACAAACAATTAATCAAATAGTAAATACTACGTGTGGTGCACTATCAAAAGAAGTGAGCAATTTCATTGTGTTTGGCTTGAGATGCCTGACAGAAAAAAAGTTTGTGATAATGATAGTGATAAAAGTATGTGCACATAAATATGTTATGCTTCTTATAAATAGGCCTGCTATCGAATACAAATATTTTATAAAATTGGCTTAACAAACTAGGTCTTATGTAAGGGAAATATACTTCTTGAACTTAAGGTATTGTTTATGTACTCGGCTACAATATTTCCCCCTCATTTGATGTTAGAACTGGGCAATTAACGAAACTCATTTCCATTTGTTCTCGATTTGGATAGTTGCATAAAATTACACAAATGTTATATGCACTAGTCATTCCTAATTTTGAACTAACAGGCTCAAAGAGAGGCAGGTAGTCAATAGCACCCACTATCACCTTTTGGGCTACTCTAATTGAACACTAGGAGGCAGCTAGTCAACAGCACCCACTGACACCTCTTGGGCTACTCTAATAGAACAGTAAGTGGTAGCTAGTCAACAGCACCCACTGCCACCTCTTGGGCTACTATAATTGAACAGTAAGAGGCAGCTAGTCAACAGCATCCATTGCCACCTCTTGGGCTTCTTTCATCAAAACGTGGAGCATTAACCATAGATCCTCAGGTCCACAATCCAGACACACTTAGCCCACCTCAAGTCTGATGAAATATATATATATATATATATCTACAGAGAAAACTTTAAAATCCTCTAAAGCAATATCATTATATTCTTAATTTAACCACAACTTTGTAAAGACATTGAGATCTAGCATGCTAACAACAATAAAAACTTCTAGCAATGGTGTAAAAACAACCCTTTTATTTCTCTGAAGTTCAATGTACAAACAATTATCCAAACTATCTTCCTCAATACATCTTGAACTTTTGCATTCAGTAAGGTGTGTCTTGTTATCATTCAGTGATCTCACCCACATTCAAACCTGTAGATCTCCAAATACAAAAACCTTAGAATCCTTTCCTTTCCCATATTTTTCAAACTTATATGAAAGCTACTTCTGCTCAAGAGGATTTGCATCACTAACCTTTGACCTTTGATAATTTTGTTCTTTGATGATGGTTTAATTCAAGCTAATGCTACACCGTAGACTTCCTTATATGCACCAGTAATATACCAGTTAATTAAGAGTGGATTGTTTTATTTAAAATAAGAATAGTTGTTTTATATTGAAATAAATGTAAGAAAACCACTCTTTTTATTTCTGGTTGACATGGTTAGATTGCTATAATTGCTATATTTCTTGGATCTTTAAAGTGGGTTTCAAGAAGGAATTACAAAAATATGGATATATAGCTAACAATTTATTAAACTTGTTTCATATATAAACTAGAGCCAAAAATAAAATTCAAAAGCTGAATTTATGAAAATGAAAACAAAATGCTGAAGAATAAAACTATAGCACCTAAAGATAACATGACAGATGCTGAGTACCCTGTATACATGAGAATGACAGTCAGTTAAATGACCAAGTACGAAGCCGAAATTAATTCTGTCAGGATTATAACTAGCAATCCAATATATAACACACATAATTTGGATATTAGTGTTTTATCAAAAATATTTCATGTGTCAAGTAATTTATTAATCTTATTAATCATATTAGCCTAATCACATAGTCTAATTGATGGACTATTCTAACTAAGTGTACGGAAACATTTATAACGATTAGAATGTATTGACTCATTTGAGTACCTTTGATGTTAGCAATATTTTTGTTCATAAACCCAAGATCTTATGATATTCAACCAACTTATGAGATTTAAGTTAGTCTTAATTCTATTTATTAAGTTAAATGCAAAACAGTTGTACAAATAAATGATATATGTTAACAATTTTAATCAATAATGTTAATGAAAGTAATACTAATGAAGGAATAAAATACACAACTATGTTATAAAATACAGAAAAAATAGTCATTTGCTTAATGCATCATCATCAGTTCACTGTCTTTGAAAAGTATGATACCAATATATGCACAACTATATAATCCTCCCTAACAACATATAGTGACCTAATGAAAGTCCATTAAATGGCTCAAACAATGTAATTTTAGAGCAGCTTAGCATATCAGATAAATTACTACAACACATCACTGTTTATCTATAGTTGGGTGACAGAACAGATGGCACAACAAACATTCATGTTTAAGATGAAAAAATAAGTGAATAACAAACTATGAAATCAACAGTAAAAACATTATTATAATTAAAATAACAAAGTTAAAATCTGACTGTTAAAGGATTGGTATAATTAATATATCCCTCAAAAACTAAAGCTGTCATTCTGGAATGTACGTATGATTGAAAAAAAAACATTTGTTTATCTGTATATCAGTTTTACTGATGTAGAGTCAACAATTTCAAAGTATAAACAATTAAAGTTAACCTGGAAGATGGATGCAATGTCTTAAATGGAAGATTCCTGCTGCACAATAGGCATTTTACATTATTCATTCATCTCTAACAGTGATTTATGATATAAAATATGCAAAGTTATTCATCATATTACATAAACAACAATTTCAAAACTGATCAATGTGATTTAAAAAAAGTAAAATTCATGTATATGGTATGTGAATTGTTCTTATTGCTACTTGTTCAACAGAGACTCTAGGATTACTGATGATGGAATTTCTCGAGCCTAACCTAAATTAATGACAGGTGGCAGATCCAAGGATAAATTGGGCCTCATGTTTCTTTCTTGCCAAAGTTCTGATTTTTGGTGATGAGAGGAAAAATTACATTATCTTACAGTAAGGTACTGCTGCAACGAAATTATACTGTATCTAAAAAAATGAGCATTAACAATTAACTTTTTCACAGTTATTTGTATTAATAAATTAACATAGAACTGGAATAAAAAAAATATAAATGTGAATCAAAATTATCTTGAGAAAAATTATAAAAGTGTTTTGGGATGGTAGTAAGTGAATACTAGGCTGTAATTATAGGTAGATTTTTGACCTTCGAAAGTCAGAGTACATTACCAAATGAAGGTTTGAACCTTTGATAGTACTAATTTGCATACTTTACTGATAAAATCACCATAACTACTAATTTATATTTGACTGGAAAACCTTCGTTTTACAGGTAATCCACATAAATTAAATAAACCATTCACATGTAGTTTAAAAATGTTATACAGAACAGTAATCTTGCTTTACTTTTTAACTAAAATTCAAAAATGTACATGTCCACGTATTTGATGCTACATGTGATACTTGAATAACTACCAACAGTAAGATTGCATTGAAAGAACTGCAGTTGAATTAAGAAAAACAAATCTTCCAGGCAGGTTAACAGTCGTAGTATTTTTAACATAAAATTATTGATTAATTAAATATACCTAATGAACATAATACTAAATAAACAGTAAAACAGTACAAAGTAAACAAGTAATACCAACAGTTTGATTTAAAAAAACATGCAAACCTTCCACGATAACAAAAAGTTGTTATCAGTCACAAATTTTGTTTTAAGTGAATAAGAAAACCTGTCTTCAATAAAAGTGTCAGCTAATTAAACAGCTAAACAGAACAGAGTAGCAGTAACACTATGGTTAGAAAAAAGATATGGATCTTTTTGTCTTGTACACTAGTCATTCAGTATATTTTATTAAAGTAATGTCACCACTAAATGTAACCCCCTGTGCTTTACTATAATGGTCTGCTCCGATGTATGAAAGGAGCAGCTATGTACAACTTTTTGAAATTGTATGTGTTTTAATAGAACATTTGTGTAAGTAATGGGCATTATACAAATCAAAAGAATTAATTTTTCATGTGAGTGATATTTAATGTGGGATTACTATTAAAACATTGTAAAATGAGTTCTGTTAAGAAAAAAAGAAAGACAGACACTGCTTGGATGCAGACTGCCGAACCTTCAATCACAGCCCTAAGAAACACAGAATTAAACAGAATATTAGAGATTTAAAGTAAGGAAATTTTATTACAGTTAAACAGATTTATTTTACTTCTTTCATAGAACTACTGAACTGTTGAAAAATAAAGTAATTGCTCTGAAAACTTCTATGTAGTGGATATGCTTCATAAAAGTGCATACCTTATAAAAAGTAAATACCTTTTTCACCAAAAGTGAAGGATTGTCCATCAGTGATTTGTTAATTTCAATTAGAGTTCCATGAACACGGCTGTAAATTGTAAATCCTGTCCCATCTTTGCACTTAATTACACAGAGCGGAGATTCTGGCTTCATAACTTGTCCTCCCTTACATTTAAAAACAGAAAAAGATTTTCAATGTACATCATACATTTAACAAACCTCACAATAAGCTCTTGATTCTATAATTGTTGTGAAAATAACTTATAACAGAACTTTTACATTGTATATTTTATACATTTAAAGATCCTTTATTAATGAATACAAAATTTCAACAAAATACAAGCAACTGATGTTGGATATTTATTTTTATCCATAAGCATAAAGTATAAAATATTCAGCCCTTTCAAAATGTTTCTTACAAATTATGGAGATTATAGAAGTAGACACATTTTCTAGGAATAATCTGATATTCCATACATAAAACATTTCAAAAATTAATTACATTAAGAGGCACAAGCATGTAAAATTCAGCTGAAACAGTTGAACTGATTATCTGATTTTGGGGTGAGAAGGATATAAAGGAATAAAGTTACTTGTAAACATATTTCTTAAATTATCGTCTATTGATTACAGATAATCATTTTCACTTTTTGGAAACAATTATTAAGCTAAATTATCAATATTAAAAAACCATATTCTCCCCAATAATTATACTCTCCTATGTTTCATACCAAATGCCCAGCATTGACATATTCATGAGATCAAGCTTCCTAGGAGAACAGCAATGTCAATGTTGTTCCACCTCTTTTGTAGAGCTTTCCATAAACCTGCTAATATTTTAGATCTATGGCTTCAAAGTACTTTCTTATGCAGGCCAAAGGCACAAAAATTCCCTGGAACTGAAACTGATACCTTGGCAGCTACAGAGTATGTATAAGAATCAGACTACTATGATTTCATTTTCCTGGGCCTTCTTTCTTATGAAGCAGTCACTGATTTTGAGGTGTGGCTGGAACGTTTGGTTTTTCAGCCTTCACCAACTTCAAATTCTTGTTGATAATAACAAAAAAAATATGACTAGCTTTACTGCAAAGGTTTTTTTAGATCTCTTTGCAGATGAAGTCACTGGCCCCAATCAGCATGAAGTGTAGTTTTTGAACCCATTGCAGTCTGAAATGCTCTTCTTTGTAAGTATTTTTTGCCTTTATGAAGAACATTTTAAACCTCTTTGAAATATTGCATCTTTTGACTCTGCACTGCTTATTAATCTAGCTGTGTATTTATTTTTAAAATGAACATCCACATACTCCCAATAGCCAGCATTAAGTTTTGGAAGCATTTTAGAAGCTTTAGAAGCCTAATCAAAAGTGTTTGTTTTTATATGTGTGACAGATACACAGCTATCACTTGACTGTTTTATATGTAGAACCAAACTGATGCTTGCTGGGAAAATAGTAATTAATTTACCAGTGTTTGTATAATGCATAAATTACCTTCTGTGTTGGCTTTTCAATTACATAAAGTAAGTTTAGGCAATACTAAATCACAGGCTGTTTTAAAAACTAGAAAATCTCAAATATGGCTCCTAAGATAAAATACAGATGAAATATTGTTGAAAATGATAATAAAGTTCAATGTTGTTCACAAAAACAGCTTGAAAACAGCATTTTGTAACTTCACTTTCTACCAACATACTGAAATAGAGAATTCCTTGATAAATTTTGATAAATTAAAACTACTAGGAAAACATTTATTTTTATTGGTTTGTCTAGTGAATTTCTTGCGTGTCAAGTTATGGTGAAATAAACTGGAACCTTAAGAAGTCTCTAGAAATTGCTGTAAAAAATACTAAATTATATCTATAGTTACTTTAAACTTCAGCTATAAAAACTGATATCCTGTATCTATCCAAAATTAAAATATTATTTATTCTTCCATTTAGGTACTTTTTAAACTACAGCATCAATTATTTTGAACTATCAAACATTTATGCTGTAAGATATTTTTTAATGCATTACAAATCTGTCTTACTCTATTTAAAAGAACATAGAGTTAGTGTTATTTCTATTGCATATCTATTACAAATATTCTGAAACTTTATTTCTCTCTTCCAAAATCCAGAATATCAATACTTTGTTGGTGTTGTGTCAAAACCATTTATATTCAAATGCCCACTTTTAGAGATACATGGTTTTGAAACTACAAAATTTAGGTCATGTGAAATACAAGTTATTAACAATGTAACAAATGTACCATTTATAATTGGAAGATGCATAATGATTTGACAGAATGTGGAGTGACATATTCTGGGAACAATTCCTTGTAAAACACAAATCACAAAAAGGTGGACTTACTGGTTTGGATATGAAAGCAATAATTTTTTCTTTTATATTTAATCAACAATTACAAAATAAATAAAAACATTATTTTAAAACTAATGTTTTTTTTGTTTCAGCAGTTTTATGATATTAGATATTTTAAAAGCTAAAAAAAATCAAGCAAGAAAAAACCTGGTTTTTAACTCAATACTTACTTTTTTCCAGCGACCAGAAACTTGGTTGTTCAAACGACTTTGGAAATCTACAGAGTCTATTTCCTTTTCCTTAGTGAATAATGGGTGAGAAGGAGCTATTGTAGTGACACATATCCTGAACAAGCAAAATCCCACAAATGTAAATATCGCTGGTTATCAGAAAAAAATTCAAAACCACCTGTGTGCTTTTAACCTTATACATGTGGGTTCAGTCAAAAGTGACAATTTGACTAACTCTGTAACTACCATGTAACTGTGAACCTATACATACTATAATTCCAAATGTACTAACTGTATTTTCACAAAATATAGAAAGATTTTTACTGTGAATTTATGAAAACTTTTACTCTGTCAGTTTGAGTGAAAATGATTTTCATATTAAGAATAAAAATACTTCTTTTTATATTAGTTTCATATTTTATTTTCATAACCTCTAGAATCTCCTAAATGAATATCAAAAACTCTTCATCAGTAAAACTTTATACTTTGCTTTTTATCTTTTCTACACTAACAATAACTGTAGTGAAATCGTCTGTGTATGGTGAAATGGAAATTTGAAAAACATAAATCAATAATACCTTTTCTTTTTTCTGGAATGACTGCAGACTGTAACAGACAATTGCAATTATTTATCATAACACTTTCAGCTTCTACCTTTTTCACATCTGCTTTTATTTAATATTATTGTTTGATTACTGTATCTTGGACTGTTTCTCTGCATGAAAAGAAATAAGTCAAAGAGGAAGAACTTAAAGCAAACAATCAGGCTAGTCACATGACACACATACCATCTGACTGATCTTGTGAAATTTTTTGTTTTGTTATCTAACCTAAGAAGTTAACATTTTTGTTAAAAAATATATATCAATAAATAATGTTGTAGAAAACAAGAAATTTATCTCTTACTACAGCTTGATGTAATTTGAACTTCGATGCTGTGCTTCAGTAACCCTACTGTTCCTCACTATAGTCATTGTCCAAAAACTAATTCCTATATCTTTGAAATATGCACTTTAAAGTGAAAAAATTGTATCAGGCTAGAATAAAATGTTCCAAAACTACTATAATTTAGCTAGCTTTCTAAATATGCTAAAAATAGATTAAAAAATTATTAATATTTGGATCAACAACTTTACTCAACACCTATCAAGCTTTTCTTACAAACTACCATCCTTGACAAATGAAATTAAGAATTCCTGTACATTACAATATGCTATTTCTATTGGTTATAAACCTGTATCAGAAATGTGAACAATTGACTTGAAATGCATGGAAAGATGGGAGGGGCTTCTCTAGTTTGTTTTACGAATTTATTGACATATCAGCAAATCAAGAAGGCAAGAGGCTAAATTCTAAATACTTCATTGTCATTATGTGTAATTTGTGTTTCTGTTTGGTTAGGTACTACACAAGCTGCATTGCTGTATATCTAAATCATAGTAAATGGGAGAGATCAGAGGGCAGATGCATCATGTGACAGAAGAGTGAAGTTGGAGTGAAGATTTTTTTTTAATAATTCATTCCGAAACTAAGAAATTAAAACTTAAATAATATTAAAATTTGAATTTTAAACTACATTTTGATTTACTGACATAAAATGATAATAAAATTGTTTGTAAAAAGATTGTGACGCATGCAATACCAGGTCATTCAAACTGATCAAGCCCATATGCATAAGAGTAAAGGAAAGCTAATATTTTAGTGTTCATTTCATTAACTTTCTTTAAACGAAAACTACATCACTGGTGTCCATCCCATAGTCTGCATCCATCTTTAAAACCCAGCTTCTACATTTACTAGAAGATCTTTACTAACAGAATTAACACTCATAAATACATCACATATGA
Organism: Limulus polyphemus; assembly: GCF_000517525.1. Taxonomy (NCBI): domain Eukaryota; kingdom Metazoa; phylum Arthropoda; class Merostomata; order Xiphosura; family Limulidae; genus Limulus; species Limulus polyphemus. Next base: position 12,136 of record NW_013666077.1, on the reverse strand, counting down.
ACACAAACTGAGTAAAATTAGTATTATGTAAATGGTGATTCTTTATTCCAAATTTTGAAGAGTTACTAAAATGATGGAAAAATTGCTTTCTACATAGATCATCAATCATTATTACTAAAACTAGTCTATTGAAATATATCCCATCTATTATTTTTTTTTTAAATGTTATTCACAGATAGTATCTTAATTACTGATTTAACATTATTTACAATAATAAGCCTCTACTAAATGTTGGTGTATAAACAAAAATGATATGAGAATGTGAAGACACAGTCTAGTAGCAATGATTCATTACACCAATATAGCAATTAATGATGGTAGAGTTCAGGTGAAACAACCTGTTGCAACTATTCAAAATATAAAATATTTGTATTTATATTTTAACAATATTCTTAAACAACTATAAAAGTTCAAAACATCTAAAAAGATGTAAATCAATACGTTCAGTGTACAGTCAGGTTGGAAAAATCATGCAAAAACTGAAAGAAAAGGTGTGTGTGGAGCTAAGCAATTAACTCAATTACACATATTAATGTCTTGTAAAATAATCAATATTACAACTAAATCAATTAATGCCATGAAAACATTCAAGCAATCAAAATTAGCATTTATGGTTAATACTGTTTTTTATTATTCCAACTATCCAAGTAATCAAAATATTGCCATTATGATTTATTATTATTATTTTTGATTAATTGAAGATTGTTCAGCTTAAACAATTAGTGTCATAACTCACAAATATAATCAACTAATTATATTGAATGTTTCCAATTATTCCAACTATCCAAGCCTCACTTGGGAATAATCAATTAGTTGAATGTAATAGATTAATGAACCCAATGGTTAATCAATTAGCAAATTCCAATAATCACCTAGTTCTACTGTAGGCATGTCCACTGTGTCAGGAATTGCCTGTAACTGCAATGGTTGCTGTATATTGTTGAATTCTGGAATTTGTGTGGTTCACAAAGTTTAAAAAAACCCTAAAAGCTTTGTAGATGTAATTTTGTTTGGTTGAGGTAAAAGATGTGTTCTTCACTTTTGTCCACATCTACCCTATACTTCTATTAAATTTAATTTTCTTTTTTAAATATTTATTGGTTGGCTGTTTCTAATTTGATCAACTTTTTTGTTATATATTGCATGTACAGCATATTTATTGTTATCAATTAGAACTGTAAAACAGACAAAAAATAAAACCAGCTTAAAGTGAGATTAAAACTGCAATTACATTTTGGGATGAATAATTCTATATATAAAACCATGAAGTGAAAATATAAACATTTTGTTGTTGTTGTTGCTTAACTGCTCAGTGTTATAGGTCAATCAATTTTAAAATAGAAATTCAGGAAGAATGATAAACACAATGGCCATAAAAGACTTACTCATTAATGAGCATGTTTTAAGATAGTTTTCCCTTGCTGGACCCAATATGAATAATGGCATGACTAAGTTACAATTTGCATGCCCTTTATTTATTTATAAATTTATCGCTATAATATTATTAATAGATAACGGAACAGACACTTGCCCATTTGAATGAAAGAGAATGCACTGGTCTCCACTTATAGATTGATCTGGAAAAAAAAAGTAGTTCCAAATGCAGCTTTTTCAAACTGTCATTATTATAAATATAAGGAATATCTACCAAATTACCCAAATGTTACATGTAATGATGTATAGATGAGGTTATCTTTCTCAATACAAACCATGCAAGTATAAACTTAAACATACTATTACTATACAGTATAGCAAATCTCAGTATAGGCTACGCATGACTGGCACTACTATTTAATTTTTCACTAATGATAGTAATATTAATTGGTACTCACCGACTACAAAATAAGGAGTATAATACCGTTCCCAAACACATGGGAAAAAATCTACAATACGCATTTTATCCATACGTGAAACAATGAGAAAAAAAAACCAATAACAAAAACACAATATTAAAACAAAGCCATCAATACAGAATAAAAAAACAACAACTTAAGAATATGTTTTGACTGCTATTTACTTAAAAATTAAAACCAAACTTCTTAAGTAAATCAATTATATAACGTTCACAAGCAATCATGCTGTTTGAAAAGGATTTGAAAATACTCTATATTTTGTTCGAATGAACAGAAACGTGTAATATCGTCGCAACTGTATTTGGTGTGTGAGGGCTAAAATCGCAAGGAAAATAAGAAAATAAAAATAATAATAACAATTATATATATTTATATTTGTATCATTTATCGCTTAATTTTCAATTTACTTTCAAAAATTAAAATGTAGTGAAAAGTATCATATTTTTCTTTCTCATAAATTTAAAAAAATGTACACACTTGTTGAAAGTAATAATTTTCCCATTTTTTGTAATCTTCGAGAAAAACAGAAAATTAAAACATTGGTGCAACCTTAAGTTCTTTTATTTTACTTAGAATGTTTCAACAGGGACAGACCATTTGCGACAGGGGAGTCACGGGTAAAGAAACTGAAAGTTCAAATTTAGAAAAAATATAATTATATGACTATACATGTTTTATAGAAAGTTTTCTCTCCACCGACAAAACCACATGGAGATCAAAAATGGGCCAATAATATTGGATATTAAAATCAAAAGGAGTAATTTTGCTATTGCTCTTTTTAAACATTGGATAATGTGATAATCGTAACGACGTAAGACCACCTATTTTGGACAAAGTTTGGAACAATACTATTGTAAGTGCGACCTCTGTAGATTGATAAGTAGCCGTCGCAGACCATCCTGGTCACTCACACTTCCAAATAATATGATGCCATGGCAGAGGGAGATCGACAATCGAGACATGCAAAGTATTTTCTGATAATTATCGACTTTTATGAAGATAAATAAAATAGGGTAAATTATTGTTCTTTAGCTAACAACCACAATATCAGTGATAGATCATCAGATTTGTCTTTTTATAGAATCCCTGCAGACCCAGCTAGTTACAATAAAATGATAACAGCTGTATGTCGAAAGAATTGTAAGGTTATTTTCATCCCTATGCAAACGTTTGCATCTCAATTTCTCAATACTAATTTTTTGGTACAACTGAAAACTAAGCAGTCGTTTGTCAACATGGTATTCATTTTATTATATACAATGTACTTCTCCACGATATAAATTCATATAATCAAACGTAATAAAGAGAAAAATATGTGTGTGTGTGTGTGTGTATATATATAATGTTTTTTCCTTAAGCGTAGACTTGAGAATTCCATACTGGTATGTATTTATCAGGAATACAGAATTTTTTTTGTTTCCTAAAGAAACATTTATTATGTATGTACTTTAAATCCATCAGTTTTAATATTATATTATATAAGACGGTAATGCTCGAATTACATATAATTACAAAACATTTATAGTAATACAGTTCTAGAATATCACATTGAAAGAGTGCAATATAAAAAAGTAAAACATGAAACATCGTGTTGCATATAATGATTTAAGCTATATTTTTAATATTTTAATTTAGATGTTTGCTTACTAGAGGGCGCATAACTATACCTAGAAATTTCACAAAAGTTAAAAACTCTATAGTATCTAGAAATTTCACAAAGTATGTAGAAACAAGGGTATAATATAACAAGCAGAATCAGTGAATCAATCAATCGATTAATGAATTATTCAATGAGTTAATGGGTGATCCAGATCAGTGTTAATAGTGAGAGTTATCGCATCTATTAAGTTAATAGGAGCTATTTAGGATTTTGTTATCAATCGATTAGTGAGAAGTTTATGTTGAAAACTTTATAAGTAAGTTAGGCGTACATTAGTATCGTAGATTCTAATGAAATATTGTCTGTGAACTTAAGCCTACATTTAGTGTCAAAGTGAATGCAGCCTGAAGTTAATGTTATTGAAAAAATACGCTAATATCTTATGCTTACATGGGCTTTACTTAGCATAATTCTTACCAAGTAATTCAAATATATCTCGCCCAATGATAGAATATATTACAGCAATAAGAGTACTAAAAGCATTTTATAAAAGGATTAAACAATATTAATATCAAAATCATGAACTTCAGTTTTGATTTCTCAACTGTGCATTTATTTTTCATCCGTTGTTTTCCTTTGGAGAGGGTATTGCATCCAGAGCATATGCACTTTTGGTACCCATGTACTCACGATGAACCTATGGAGCAAGTGTTAGAATTACATGTGATGAAAATTTTGGATTTCGGCAGTAACAAATACCAGTAGCATATGATAATAAAGTTTCGATTAATGCATTGGCTGGTAAGGATATTGCACTTTAACCTACTTAGAAACTAGCTCTGGTTGAAGAATATACACAATAGACTAGCATTAAGTATGATGAAAATTACAACTAGGTCTGGCCACCTTTGACTGGTCATATATAATAATAATAATAAATAATTGGTGTTAAAATAAATAATTAAACAATAATTTGTTATCAGTCCTTACCATAAATCTGATATGTAAGTGACATAAGTTAATAATAATTATAGTTCACATGTATATTATTTCTGTATAGTTTTACGAATTGAGAATTTCACAGCCTATATTTTAATTTGCCCCCTAGTGGCACAGCGGTATGTCTGCGGACTTATACTGCTAGAAACCGAGTTTCGATACACGTGGTGGGCAGAGCACAGATAGCCCTTTGTGTAGCTTTGTTTTTGATAACAAACAACAACATATTTTAATTTTGGAGTTAACTTGAATTTATAGTTGTATGAGCGTTTGAACTGTGCCCATAGGTTTTGTAAGTAGTTGTGTAAGTTAACAATGAATGAATACCATGTTAATTTAGAATACGTTTTTTATACACACACACACACACATCAACACAATCACTGCCCTTTTATAATATGTATTAGGTCGTCAAGAAATTAATGTCGCATTTTTTTCAGATGAAAAACATATCGGCCCCTGCCATTACATTTTTTAAGGCTAAAGTCACCAGAACGAAATTTGCTGAACCATCGCTGACACTCGCGAACGTTCAAAACATTTCCACAAACTTCTTTGATATTCTTTGTGGCAACAGAGGCGTTGTCTCCCCTCTTGTATTCAATGCCGAATGTGTGTTTCGTCATGTGCCATCACTATAAGGGATTAGAGTATACTAAACTTTACACATTATATAGTCTACACTAACGTGACGTTTAGAAGCTTTGTTTAACTATTATACGTGATGTACGTTTTTGGGGGGTGGTTAATGAAAGTATTCCAAAACGCGATATTTATTTCTTAACGACCTAATACTTTTTCACTTATCCTCCTGACTGTACAATGCATTATTCTACCTATATATATATCGTGTTTTTTTCTATATAAAATCACGAAAACCGTTAACTATTATATGATACGTTGAGCGACGAAACTGATGAAGCAAGTGAAGGTAGGTGCTCTGTCCACCACGGGGAATCGAACCTTGAATTTTGGCATTGTAAGTCCGTAAAATTACCTTTGACTCAGCGGGAGATACTTTTGGGAAGAAGGAAGTCATTTCGCAGATCATTCAATACAAATAATGAAACCGAAAGTTACTGGTTGGGAGTGTTAATGAAAACAACCAAATTTTGGGTCCGATATTATTAATCGAGAAAAGAAACTCGACAGACACAACTTTCTTCGACAACCAACAAAAATGAGCACTAAGTCAGATTTTACTGTTATATACATAGATGTATTGGTCAAAACAGACTTAAAAGTACGAGCAATGAGCTTAAAACAATACTTATTTCATATGAATAATAAATAAGTTTTCTCTCCCCGTTCTCAGAACTCTAGTTATAAATAAAATGACAAAATCATTGATTTTATCCCCGATTTTTCTTTTCTGTCTCCCGGAACTGAACGATATTAATTATAAAATTTTAAAGTAATATGAATGAAAAAATAAAACAATTTATATTAGAGACATCTTAATTCATAAATATTGTTTACTGTCACACTTCTACGGCAGCATGGGTACAAGCCATCCATCCGTTTATCTATCTGTCGTAGGTACGTCTTGCTATCTGTTCTTGCATCCATATTTCTATCTGTCTATCTTTCCGTCTGTTTACACCAAATATCAGGATTAAAGTCTGATTACTATATCAAACTTGGACATCATTTCGAAACTAACGGATGAGGCGTTCAATACTTTAATATTTTTTACCCTGAAACGTGATTTCCATAATGATTATAACCCACTAGAATTTTAGAAGAAATAACTCATCATCGTGTGAAGTCAACATTACCAACAATGAGACAAATTATGTTGATACAAGAATTTTTTGTTCCACGAACAACTTGCCTAATATTATTTGTTTGTTTAGTGTACAGCACAAAGCTACACTATTAGCTATTTGTGCTCTGCTCATCGCAGGTATCAAAACCAGAATTTTAGAGTTATAAGTCTACTAACTTATTGCTGAGCCACCGCAGGGCTTCATTATTGTGTTATATTTAATCAGACAAAAAGATAGTTTTGTAGCCAAAACACAGTAGATCTTTTCTTTCTTTTTTTCCTTTTTAGGTATATTATGCACCTCTATTAAAAGTCTGCAAAATTCCATTTTCCAGCTTTGCTTACTTTTGATTTTAGTGTCAAGCGAGTCTTTCCAGAAAATTTCAAAAATTTCAATACTACCAATTTTTATCCAGCAGTAATAATAATAATAAACAGTGCAAGTATATGGATTGTATACACACTTTTGTAAAGTCTGATTGGTAAAAAGCATATAACCTGCTTTAAAATAGCTTTCAAAATAACTTTATTTTACTATGATTCACGCTAAGTGAAGTAGCTCCAAGAAAGTAAGCATGTCAATTGCAGTAGCACTGAACTGAGCGCTTACAATGCGAGTATCTAGTTATCACGTTCAGAGAATTTTAATTTATCTATCGCAAATTTTACGATATGTACTAATCCTAGCACTAACGGGAATGAAGCAACGAATTCAGTCTGTATCTACTTAGCTGAGACATTTACCTGCTTTTTTATTTGTAAATAAATACTTATTCTTGAAAGCATGCTACATCAACATTGAATCAGAAAAAAACATCGATTTATAAAAATACAACAACAAAAACAGAATACTCTCATCCCTTCTATCAGTTCACTCTAGTTTCCAAAGTTTATTTCTCATAGCTCAGCTATGATCTGGTATCATCTGGAACCACTCCTGATTTGGGCTGTTTTTCATACGTTCTATCCTTAAAGGTAAGACACTTCCTAATCCCACGTAAGCTAGGTAATGTGGGCAATATTAGCAATATCTTGATCTGTATATGATTTCCCTGTACGAGTTGCTTCTCTTAAAGGTCTAGTTAAGCAATAATGATTACAGCGTGATTGTTTTGGGTTAATGTAACACAAGATAAGTTAAAGCTACCCGAAAATGTTTGAGCAAATAAAAAAAAAAAAAACTGCTAAAATTATGCTTTATCTCAAACAGTAGGCAATGTCTCATGAACACAGTTAAATAAAGCACTAAGAATCGTCACTGAGTGAAATGCACTGAACAACATGTGGTTTGGTGAATTTGGATTTAAACTGTATGTAAATTCAATGTTACAACGCATGAATAAAATGATGCAACGTTAATAATGACAAGTTGCTTCACTTTGCTGTGTTTATAAGATACCACCTAGTGTTTAAGGTAAAATAGAATATTGTTTTTTCACTAAATCAATTTTCAATGGTTAAAATCTTTATGGTATTTCAGTTGATCACCAAGAATTATTGGTTTTCTTTTTATTCCCTTCTGTTTTCAACTTTTTTCTTATTATTTGATATAGTTGCCTCATTGATCTGAGTTCATATTTTTGTTTTTTCTTGTCTTGCTTAAGAAGAGAACAACAACAGCAAAAATATGCACAAAAACATGATACGTGTTGTTATTATTTACGAAGTAACTAGAGAACACAAAGTATCAAATTAGTAAATCACAAACTGAAAAATCTTTCGCATAGATGAAATACAAGCAAAGCAGACTCCATTTTCTCTCTCTTGAAAAACGATACACTGCTTAACATAAATGTAAAAAACCTGGATATTTCCAAAACGAAGTCATTATTCATAACAGTTGAGGCTTCTGATAATCGATAAGGAAATCTCTTGGATTTTATTATTTATTTTCAATTTATTGATAGAAGTCTATGAGTTGTGCTCAGGGTATATAACAATAAAATTTGAGTATCAAATATAATAAATGTAGGTTCTATTTTTGTGAAATATTGCGGAGGCTAACTAGTTGACGTAGTGGCCTGATGTGGTAAAAACTTTGTTTGTTTCAGGGCTAGCTGAAGTGTCCAAGGCGGACAATTGAATCCCGAATTTTGCGTTGTAAGTCTGTTAGACTGACCGTTGTTCCACTGGGGAACGGTAAAAAAAATAGAGATCATTTATGAGTGTAAGAATGTCTGAAGATCGTAATGAAAAAAGAAGCATGAAACTCGAATTTTATCAGGTTATAGATCATTTACATATTTTCATATACTGATTACCCCTGAACTTCCTAATTTTGAATATATTTAAATTGATCATAATTATTTTTACAATAGTTTCCAACAGAGAGCGCTACAATCACCAAACAGAAAATTTAGTTACCTAAACTCTTTTTAAGATTCAGTATGGCCTGGTGGCGCTTGATTCGCAATCTGTGGGTCGCAGGTTCAAATCCAAGTCGCCAAGATTATCTGCGCTAGCCGTTCTTACTTTGCAAGTGATAAACTGGAGGGAAAACAGTTAATCCACACCACCCACGGCCAACTCTTGGGCTACTCTTTCATCGACAAATAATGGGGTTGACCGTCATATATAACACCCTTACAGCAGAAAGGGCGAGCATGTTCCGAGTAGCGAAATTAAAACAAGTAAAAAAAGTACTATCAATTATTTTATGGTTAGAAGAAAACATCACAGATACGACAATGATAACGCATTTGAAAAATTTTGAAATTAGTGTTATGTAAAAAATAAATAGATAAAAGAAAAGAAAAAAGTCAGAGAAACTGATTTACTCTTTTCACTTATTATTGTCATGCAAAAACCTGAAAAACAAAAAATAGGATAAATAAATAGATGAAGTAGTCTTAACTTTGCCACCAGAAACTGATTCCCTTAGCTGGTTAAATTAGTATATCAGTTATTAATGTTATAACACTTATTAATGTATTTAACTTTAAATACGACATTTCCAGCCGACCCACAAACTCGAATATTGACATCAGATCTCATTCAGACATAACCCAAGAATGTTGTCGTATATTTAGTGTAGATTGAATGTAAATTCGATTACGAGGAACCCACTTTGAAACTAATAATGCTTGGAAACGGCTTGAATGGGTAATGAAAAAAACTATAATATAAGTTTAACATAACAACAAATGTAGAACGTTTCGACAAGGTTTTGTCATCATCAGGTGACAGAACCTTGTGGAAAGAATGTGCATTTGCTGTTATGTTAAACTTATATTAAAGTTTTTCCTCATTACCCATTCGTGCTGTCTCCAAGCATTATTAGATTGAATGTAAGTTTTTGTAGGTCTGTATTATGGGGAAACAACAAATATTATTGTAAAGATATATATAGAAGTCTTCCGGGGACTTTATTGTTTTATTTCTATTCACAAGAATAACATTTGCTCTAAAATATTAATACTAGGCCTAATGCATTTTTAAACACACTTTCTTATTCTTATGAGAAATTATGACAAATATAAATCTATATATATGTGTATGTGTAATTATTCAGGTTGTAACTGTTAAACCATTCGAAAATAATAATAAAAACTGGGGAAAAGACACTTCATGGCGTATTTAAGCAAACAGCCGAGTAAACAGGCAGTTTTGAAAACAAACTGTTCTATGACTTAAGCTTTGCTTCTATACAAAAATGTAGTGTAATTAACATACCTAAACGTTAGGCTAAAATTACGTTCGCTTACTAATTACTTGATATGCATTAGACAGCCAATAGTTACGAGTGGCACATATTTATATAATTTTTACATATAACAAAACATTGTAAATCTTGAACTCTTTTGTACCATTTTCACAGAACACATGTAATATCTTGTGACAAATGCAAATCTATATATATATCTGTAATTATTGAAGCTGTGACTGCTGTACAGTTTGAAAATGATAATACAAAATGGGAAAAAGACACTTCATGGCGTATCTAAGCAGACAGTTTTGAAAAGAAACTGTTCTGTGACTGAAGCCGTGCTTCTATACGAAAATCTAAGGCTATGAAAAACACTAGAACGTTAGGCTAAAAGTACCTTGCTCGCCAATTAGTTGATATGCTTTAGACAGCCAATAATTACGAAGCGCCTTACAATGTTTACATGTAACATAACACTACAAATCTTAAACTCTTTTGTTTTATTCTCTTTGAAAAATTTCTGGGACTGTACTGTTTTATTTCTATGCACCGGTGAAGACTTCTATGTATATCTTTACTTGTAGGCCTACTACATTCTAGAAAAATGTATTAGGCCTAATATTACTGTCTTACAATAAATGTTATTGTAAAGATATCTATAGAAGTCTTGAACCGTGAATACAAGTAAAGCAAAACAGTTCCCGAAATTTTCTGAGAGCATAAAACAGAAGATTTCAATATTTGTAGTGTTTTGCTATATAGATATAGGCAATTCGTAATTATTAAATTTCCAATTCATTCAAGTAATTAGCGAGCGAACGTACCTTTAGCCTAACGTTCACGTATTTTCATTGCACTAGATTTTTGTATACGAGTAAGGCTTAAGTCATAAAACAGTTTCTTTTCAAAACTACCTGCGTACCAAGCTGTGTTATTAGATAGTCCATTAAGTGTTTTTTTTTCCCCATTTTGAATTTTGATTTTCAATTGTACAACAGTTACAGTTTGAATAATTACAGATATACATATATGTATCGATTTACTTTTGTCATAAGACACCAGTTTTAGGTCTAATATATTTTTAAAGAATACAGTTGTGGAAAATCCCTAAACGACCACATTATGAAAGTCGTGTTTGAAAACATATTAGGCCTAATACTAATGTGCTACAACAAATGTTATTGTAAAGACATATATAGAAGTCTTCACTTGTGAATAGAAATAAAACAATAAAGTCCCCGATGTTTTCTGAGAAAATAGTACAGAAGAGTTTATGATTTACAATATTTTGTTCTTTGTAAACATTATATAAATATGTGCCACTCGTAACTATCGGCTGTCTAATGCATACCAAGTAATTAGTAAGCGAACGTAATTTCAGCCTAACGTTTAGGTTTGTTAATTACACTACATTTTTGTATAGAAGCAAGGCTTAAGTCATAGAACAGTTTGTTTTCAAAACTGTCTGGTTACTCGGCTGTTTGCTTAGATACGCCACGAAGTGTCTTTTCCCCAATTTTATTCTTATTTTCGAAAGGTACAATAGCTACAACTTGAATAATAACACACACATATATATATATAAATGTATATTTGTCATAATTTTCATAAGACAATTGTTGTAGGCCTAATACATTTTTAAACAACACAATTTTTAAAAATCTATAAGAAATTAGAATAAGGAAGTGTGTTTAAAAATGCATTAGGCCTAATACTAATATTTTAGAGCAAATGTTATTGTAAAGATATACATAGAAGTCTTCTCCGGTGCATAGAAATAAAACAGTACGGTCCCAGAAGTTTTCTGAGAGAATAAAACAGATGAGTTTAATATTTGTAGTGTTATGGTATATGTAAACATTATAAGGCGCTTCGTAATTATTGGCTGTCTGACGCATATCAACTAATTAGCGAGCGAGCGTACTTTTAGCCTAACGTTTAAGTGCTTTCATAGCCTTAGATTTTCGTATAGAAGCAAGGCTTCAGTCACAGAACAGTTTCTTCTCAAAACTGTCTGCTTACTCGGCTGTCTACTTAGATATGCTTTGAAATGTTTTTTTCCCATTTTGTATTATCATTTTCAAACTGTACAGGAGTTACAGCTTCAATAATTACACATATATATATACATTTGTCACAAGACATTAGTTGTAGGCCTACCACATTCTTTAAAAATGTTTTAGGCCTAATATTACTGTCTTACAATAAACGTTATTGTAAAGATATACATAGAAATCTTGAACCGTGAATACAAGTAAAGCAAAACAGTT
>NW_013666076.1:579255-580615 GCF_000517525.1 Limulus polyphemus | reverse complement strand
CTGCAATTCAACTACCTTCCATTGTTGCCGTCACTTTTTGGCGGTCTTATATAGATGAATACCGCATATCTAGTAAACACTCGAGCATTCCCCAACTTTCGAGAATATGAAGTGTTACCAGCGTCACGTGACCCCCGCTGTCATAACAATATTTTGGATCACACAAATATAACAGACTGAATTACCTCTAGAAATAACATTTGTATAGACTCCTATTTCAAAGTTTTACAAGGAAAATCCCTGTGAATTCGTAAGTGTGTAAAGAAAATCTACGCGGTGAATCTGAGGGTTTATAACGCCAAATATAGGGTTTTGATACTCACGGTGGGCAGAACACAAATAGCCTGTTGTATAGTTTTGCGCTTAAAAACAAACAAATTAAAGAAAAAACAGAGCCATTTGTTAAATAAAACTTACAATTGTTTAACTTACTCCTTTTTGTATTATTTTGTATACAGATAAAAACTCACCAGGCATAATCAGTGTTCCTTTAATTAGTTCATTGATAATATATTCTCTTGAAACATTTTTTTTTTCAGAACTGAAGCTCAAGCGTCGACATTTCAATACGTATATTTTATATTATAATAGTTTTTCTCATATATTTTATTTTAGCGTGTATTCGTGCATCATTTGTAATCTTATTCATAGAATTCTCTATACAAAGAGAACAGTTTCTCTGTGTTATCTTTTAAGTAGTCATTTCTTCTTATTAGCTTTACCTGAATGACTGTATAAAAATACACTCTTGTTCTGCTTGTGTATCACATTGTTTTAAAAAAAAGGCAAGAACTGTCTGAAATATTTTAAACTTTGTGATGGCTAAGCTCAATCTCAGTATCGTTTTACCAACATTTCATCTAGTGTAATTACTTTGACAATATTTTAATATATTGTCAAAGCTACATCATACTAGATGCCGTGATAGTAATATGATATAGAGTATTATGTTCATATAATCCAAACTATTAATAAATTCTGTTTAAAATTAGGCTAATAAGCTAACTACATAGACCAGAACTAAAAAGTAACTAACAAAATGAAGCCAAAACTATATAATGAACCATACAGATTAATCTTCAAAAATGTAAAAATTAATAATAATAAATAATACTCAAAATTATTTTAAACATAACAATAATATTAATGAAGTAACTTTAATTAAAGATTGGAGTATGTCATTATTTACAAACATATAAGCATCATTTGTTTGCTCCCAGCACTTGGTTGTTTCAGACAAGCTAATTTATAAAACCTTTTCATCCTATAGTCTTCTTTATTATATTGTTACGTCTCCAGTCGTTAGTTAATTTTTCCGTAAATTCGTTCCGACGAAACTTTAGCGACACAAGTCCTTTCT
>NW_013666076.1:570548-579023 GCF_000517525.1 Limulus polyphemus | reverse complement strand
GAAGGAACAGGATATTTCTAGAAAACGTGGCGTGACACTAGTCACGTGACCTCGCTGACGCAACAATATCAATAAACGAAGAATTTTATGGTCCAAAATTACCTTTCCTATTTTAAAATTTAATAATTAAGTAATAAAGAAAATGCAACCATGTAGTTTTCAACATCTTGTAGTCTAACTCAAACAGTTTTTATTGACATGTCAGTAGACTTCTACGTGTGCACCATTAGGGGCTCTCAGCACGTCTAACCGATATTTGATTTCAGTCTACAACATGCTGCAACATGTCCACAGTTACAGTGGCGATGGCGTCCATTATCTTGGTCATTAGCGATACACGATATCCTTAACATACCCCCATACTACTTTCCTGTGCTGGCGTCTGTTATTACTCTTCACCACAGTCACTGACTTGTCTTTGCAAGCCAAACGACGCATTGAGCTTTTACTTGCACAGTTGCCATTTTACGGGGTAAACTATTCACTGGAGTGAATAAAAACCTCAAAAACATAACAATAAAACTGTTTGACTTGGGCTAAAAGATGTTGAAAACTGTATGGTTGTATTTCCTTAGATATTTAATTATTAAATTTTAATAGATAATTTTGGGCCACCTTGTAGCACATGAACAGCTTTCGCAAGTACTAGCTTCAAAATTTAGTTCTAGGCAGAATGAGTATATTAAATATTTCCTCATTTCAGTATTCACCCATAGATGGCGAGAAGTGATACGTGACCTGCATGTACACCGGAACCGGATCGACTTAAATAGTGAAAGGAACGAGTTCACCTCAAATGTGAAAGCAACATGATGGGACTATTAACTCTATTAAGCCGTTTCCTGATGGCAACTCTGGTGGCTCAAGTAAGTAATGAACTTAAGCATTTCAAACACTTATGTGTAGAAATATTTGAATGTTTAAAGAATGCCAAATAAACAGATTACACTGCATGTTGCTTCGAATTTGCAAAATTACACCTGTGTCGTCTAGTATCAAGATTACACCTGTGTCGTCTAGTATCAAAATTACACCTGTGTCGTCTAGTATTATTTTAAGGTTTGTAATTACAATGGTCGAAAAATTACCCTCAGAAACTAACCTGTACTCGATTGGCGTTAACTCGAAAGAAGAATTAATAAGTAAACGATGGACTGACAGGTCTGAAGCTGAAATCAAAACACTTTGTACTTCAAGACCTTGGTACTTTAGTGTTAGATTAAAGATACGCTTTGCTTAATTGCCAATGTCTTTAATAATTGTCTTTTTAACCCATATTTTTATTTATTTATTTATAATGACAGTTCTTTTAATAATTATTGTAGCTGTTAGTAGTTTTCTGATACTTATGGTTTCAATAGCATTGTTGTAACGGTTTCTTTTGTTAGGTAGGCTATTCTAGATTTAGTGTAAAATAATGTGAAGGACAATTTGCTTAATGATAATCAAGGTGTTTTATTTCTTCGACTATAAGTTTTACAACGTGCAAGTTCCGCGTAACTGACAATAGACCTAATCTCACAAATAACGCTTAATAGTTACTTGCTAAATACCTATCATATCTACCCGACCCCGAACATGTTCGCCCTTTTAGCCGTGTATACGTAATAATATGCAGTGAAACCCGCTATTCGTATGTAAAGAGTAACCCAAGAAATGCTGTTGGTGTTGTCGGCCGGTTGCCTTCTTGCGGTTGGCAGTTTGAAATTACGGACGGCGGTAGATAGCCTTAGAAGCTTTGTCACAAAGAAAAAAAAAAGAAAACACAATTCTCGCATATTTATTCCTTCGTTAAAAACACAATCTGAAAATTTACTGAACTGACTGGCTTTAGTCCTCAATTAATAGTCTAATCTAGTCTCGCTTAACATGCGTTTTATATCTTTCAAATTATTTCTTAAACTTTCAAGACTTGTTAGAAACTCCCTCAAAAACAATACAAACATTAAAATTAAAAACAACAAAACAAACATAGCCAACAAGAGTATAATATCACAATCATCTAAAAATATAATTTGGCTTTTTAAATATTTCATGAAGCATATATTTCTTAATCTTGTGTCTTGTTTGTCCCGCGGTGGCTCAGCGGTAAGTCTGAGGACTTGTAACGCTAAAAATAGGGTTTCGACACACGCCGAAGGCAGTGCAAAGATAGTTCTTTGTGCTTCACAAAAAAAAACAGACAAAATGGTCTCTTTTTGATACAGTAATATGTAAATTTGATATTAATTTGTCATCTACCTCGATCCAGCGCCGTAGATTATATAAAACCCTAATATTAAGTTGTAGAAATTAGAGATCATGAAGCAGACAACTAGTACTAGTAGTTTTGTGACCTGATTTAAACAACACTTTAATATTGAAATTAGTTTGAAAAATGTGATTAAGTTATATTAAAAATTGAATTAATCAATGCTTTAGTCAGTTGTATATGTATACAATTATTGGACATTTTTCATTTTAAACGTTTCAAAAGTACTTGAAAGCCTGTGTTAATTTCACCAAACAGATCTTAACTATGTCTGAGAAAGAAAACAAAACTTTGTGAAAGCATTATTTCCGTATTGCACCTAACAGTAAAACGGCCTTAAAAGTACAGAAGTACACACTATAATATTTTTGTAATACTGTACATCTACAGTTTTATCTTAATATGTAGGGGGGGGGGGTAGGATAATGAAGTCTAAGATTAATTGTTCATAAATTCTAACCAGTACGTCGGTTACCGCATCGTTTCAAAGTAAATAAACTTACTCAACTTGCATGCGAATGAAAACAAGTTTTCCTCACGATCGGCTTACAATAACGAGGTTGCACCAATTTGTTCATGTACAAGTATTGTTGGTTTATAATAGTAGAGGTGTGGTATAATATATTCCGTGCATCTGGACATGTTCTGACCTGATCCACAAGTTTTGAATCTACTTGTTTCAAGTTCTAGTCACGTACTCCCATTCATGTCATATTTTCCTGTAAAAGGCTTATGACACGTGATTTCTTCTAATTTATTATTTTTTTTTTCTGATACATACTTTATTTTTTAAAATATTACTACGTTACTCTCTTGTAAGCTTCATTAGATTTCTTTTGAGAATGTGTTTGTAGGAAAGTCGTTCTTTTACACGAACGACCGTACAATAATAATAATAATAATAATAACTATATACATAGTGCAGGACCGTACTCAGAGTGTTTGAAAGGGGGAGTTCTAATTTGAGATCAAAAGTAAACGTATGTTATGCGAAGCACAATCAGCATACCAGTGCTACAGGGGTCTGGGAGCATTGGTAAATTTGTAAAAAAAAATAGGTGTTGTGAAATTAATCTGGAAGCAATTTTGCATGAAATTTAGCTTTAAAAATTGTATGGCTGTTCACATAAAATCCAAAAACATTCAATGAAAAGTCAACAAATCATCATTCATTTGTAACACTGCATGGGGGAACTAGACTTAAATTAGCATAAATATGTAGGTATTATTGTAGTAAAGTACTGTACTATCTTTATTTAGATCAGTTAATAATTGTTAAATTATATTACTAATTTAAGCAACTCTGTATAACAATAGTATATTAGGTACTAGCTAGAGTACCCGTCTCCTGGACGGAAGTTATGTAAATTCATGATTAATGGAAGCTTATCATAGGATATGAAACGTAGCTTCCGTTTTATGTAATTGTAAAAAACGCCCATAAAAACTGCACAAACAAAATGTGAAACTGCAAATTTGCATGTATCTCCACATGGACCCAACAAACCTTCATGCCAAATTTGGTCCATCAACAGAGGGCGAAGTAGTGGTAAAACTTGCAACCCATAAAAAGCGCAAAATTGAAACTTTGTATGTATCTTCCCATAGACCCAATGAACCTCCATACCAAATTTGGTGAAGATCCATTCACAGTAGTTGATGTAGTGGTAAAAAAAACGCCCATAAAAACAGCAAAATGTAAAACTTGTATGTACCTCTGCATGGGACTTAATGAATCTCCATACCAGTTTTGATGAAGGTCCATCCACACCCTGCGAAGTAGTTGCATGAACATACAACAGACAGTACTATTATATTATATAGGTTTTAATCATTGGCTCTCATATACGTACATATATGCACTATTAAAATAACATCTTAGCATGCTCCATTCTTCTGGGGAGCTTTTCCGTGAATAATTTTACATACAGTTTCAATGTTGATAGCAGTGAGATAATGATTATTTATTAAAGTTAGAGCACTCGGTCTTTATTCGGTTTGTGTACACCTCGGGTAATTATTGATTCGAGGGAGAGCAGATGCCGAACGTTCACAGGAACATGAACTTAGTGGCAGTGTGGCAAAAAGTTTCAGTAACATAGAGATATTTGGTACACTGAAACACGCTTTTGAACAGTCAGTCAGTATCTGGGGTCTGTCTTGGAGAGAGGTATAGAAAGCCATTTTGTTTTCCATCTATGAAGTTCTTCATCAAAAATGTCAGGATTTGGCAAATCTTCCCTGTAAAATATATATATATATATATATAGCATGTCTGATATCAGAGTTAGAAAATTCTTGTATGAGTTTTGATGCCATAAGTTTCTGAATTGATGCTGCTTGCTTTACATGCGCATCAAATCTGGAAGAAAAATTACTGATAATGTGGTCATGAAAAGGAATGGTTACCGTTTTCTTAAGGTAATCCTCCAAGGAACTATATTTTGCATTTGCACGTTTGGCTTGTTGTTGACTAACTCGTGCCATGCTAATATTAATATTAGATTTATTTGCAATATTACTGCCGTGTTTGAAATAGGACGTGAATAATCATCTACGTTCACTCTAAGTGAAGTCAGTTCTTTACATCATTGTTATATTAGGGAAACACCAGAAACAATGTCTTGGCTTCTTTCAAATAGTAAAAGGGACGTTGTAAAGATGTTAAACAAAAAAAAATTAATTCAAAGGATTCCAGTATTTTTAGACAAGCCCTAACAATTTTATCTTCAGCAGCCCAAATGTTATTAAACATTTCAGAATCATCATCTCCATACACAATAACCTCACATACGTAAAGTAAGAATGGATCACATAAACAGAACCTTTCCCAACCTTCAATATTCTCAACCCAGCGTGTAATGTACACATTGAATAGTGGAAGACGTGATGAAGCTGCTCCATGCTGGATGCCCTTTTGGTAGATTGCCTTTAATAGTTCCCTACGTTTAGGCGAGGATTTAATCCAAATAATTATTCCATTAATTTGTTTCATATAATTTCGTATTGGTGGAACTGAACATGAATTTATAATAGCAAGATTAAGTAAGTGACTCGCGCAATTAGTGTACAAGGCCTTGCTTTCCTGTTTTTGGACACCAGATGGTGGACCCTCCATCATATCCTTGACCACGCAATTCATTTAGAGATAATCAAACATCGGTCAATATATTTGTAATTGCACATACAATATCTGTTGCTCTGACCCTCTGTAGCATAACAAACCCAATAAATTATTCCCTAATTTCACGGTTGTCATCTACAAAACGGAGACATATTGTATTGGTAAATGTGTGCGCATTGTGGTAAGACACTTCATCAGCAACAACAGAGTAGAATTCAGTATTTTTATTTCATCAATAATTTTTACTCTAATTACATCATATCTTATGGCATTGATGCCATTTTTACCAATAATTATTCTATGAATACGCCACGAATCCATTTAATATATGATCTTAATTTTGATTGGCTCACAAAGGAATTTACCGAGGTTTGACTACCTCGACTGCACTTTTCTGCCTCTTTGTTGGTCAAGCTTGATTTCGCAAAACTTAATTATTTCAGTTGGCTATGAAATGTGAGTTTAGAGTATACTATGGGGTGAGGGTGGTAGTACTTGCCCCCGTCATTTTTGATGGGCTATACGCTAGTTAATGGAATAATTATTAGTAAAAATCAGATTAACAACTTCTAATGTATAGAAAAGCCAGTGTGTTTCCGTAACACTACGTTCTGACACTGGCATTTACGTCATGTTGCATAGCAATAAAAGTATAACCTAATATTGTTGTTAGTCTATGTATAAAATGAAATGTATAGACACCAAAACTGGAAAAAAATGTTTGGTTTCTTAATTTAGAGTCTCTGTTGATTAAAGTTTTTTTTTTAATATTGAAGACGTTGGTGATATGGGAGAAAATAGCTTAATTCAAAAACGAATTAAGTTTAAAACTGAATCGATATTTTTCCTTCATGATAAATATTTTGCACTTGGCTCTAGGCTAAATAATCCCTCTGACGTATTAGAATGTTTAAATAGTCAGAAGCCGAGTTAACTGATAATTTAATAGTTAAATCGTACTTTGGATTTAGTATTTAAATAAATGCTGATATATAGTCAGTTAATAATATTTACCAACAAGATTGATACAGTTTTCTTTTTTCAACACTGATACATTTTAATAAACACATAACAGTGCAATTTACAATAACAATTATTACAAATAGTTATTACAAACAATGATTTATAAACAAAAGTTTCACAAACTTACAAACCATATAAAGTTTTCTTTCTAGTCTGGAACTTCCTTGATCGAGGGTTTACAATGAGCGAGTTGATGTAACTACGATTCGCCAGGAAGCTAGCGAGATTTGTCCTTGGCCACACACTCTAGGTTTCCACTGTTGAAATTAGGTAATGTTTTCGTAAAAATATTAACGTCCGATGAGAATCCACTGAAGTTAAACGATTTGTGATGTTCGAAATTTATAAATATTCCTGGTCAAATATCTTAAGTTTTCCGATTGATAATCATTATAAAAAAATAAGTTATAGCTTTCGAAATTTATAGCACACTGATTATAGCGAACTACTAATACACTCTTCTTGGCGCGTCGGTTATATTTATAGCCGTGGGAATGTTTTCTAGAAAATTCAGTCTTGCGTAACAATACTGAGCTACATTTAAACATTTAAGTATATACATATATTGTTGATTCTTATTCTCGAGAATCTTCTACAACTTTGAAGAATAGGCGGGAGTTTCGCAATACATATTCAACTGTATAGGCTATGTATGTTTCTGGATATAAATTTAATCTAAACAATCGTTGATATTAAATTAAATATATAACAACAAATTTGTTACATCCCACATTGTCTTTATTTTAGGCTTATTATATCAACACTCACTACACTACATAAGGTTTCATGGCACCACCCTCATAGTCTCCTTGCACCGCCGTCACTAAAATCGTAATGTAATCGAACTATTCAATCTGGGTAAATGCATTTTTGCTTTTATATATCCTATTTCGAGAAATCAAGCGTGACGTGACACACATTGACCTTTATATAGGTTAGATATCTACTGCGTGATTGTGAGTTTAGCGATAAAGAGCGTATAGCGGCGATTTTTAAAGAGAAGTTATCGCAGACTTTTGTAATAACAGAGCAGAGAATAATAATTCCTTTTGTCAATTGTGTTCTAAAGTAATTGAACCAGCCTGTGTGGACTTTGAAGAAAGAGACAATTATTTAAAGCTCTGGATACAATTGTGTAACTAAAAGTGTAACGAACATTTGCATATACGTTTGACTTGTTTTAATATATTATTTTAAAACGGGAGAACTGTGTTGCTGTTTGTTTGTTGAAATTTACCGCCAACAAGTGAAACACCTACTGTAATGAATATGGCTTCCAGTTACAAAGTGTCAACAGAAGCCATTGCATACGATTATTTCAAGCCAAAAATGCTAATTGCTTCATTATAAGAATGTAGACTATGTAGAAAACGTTAAATACCATAAGCAGCTGCGCTATAACTATATAAGCATACATCACAAAATTAGGAGGTTTGGCTGAACCCCCTCGAACTCCTCCCTCAGCGTAAGTGTGTGTGTATTGGCCAAGTTTTTATATCACCTTAACTACTCGTGTTATTATAATATTTTTTTTACGAGTAGGGCTGTATTAACAAAACTTACAGTAATCAAATTTCCCCAACTAAAAGAGTGTAAAGGTTTATCGTGATTCAGATGGGAAATACAGTTAACATGGGTTATGGTTGATTCTTTTGAACAACTCTAGATGGCAAAGCAGGTTTGCTTGTATGAATTTATATACTAACAGTTCATTAATTATATTAAGTATTTCTGTTGTAATTGCATAAGTATCATCCGAGCATTTCTACCAGTACTACCATTAATAGGTACGTATTCTATACACGAATTTGGCTCTCAAATTTAGGCGTCGTTTTGTTTCCTACATCAGGCGTTATGTTATTTACTGTACACGTTAAGAAAAATAATGAACAGAAGAGGAATAACGCAGTCTATAACACACACACACACACACACACACACACACACACACACACACACACACACACACACACACACTACGTACGTACGTACTACGTACGTATTACTTTCTTCTACGTCGGTCGGTCGTTCGTTCGGTACGGTAAGTAAACTAAATAACTGTCGTAGTACTACTACC
>NW_013666076.1:562596-570247 GCF_000517525.1 Limulus polyphemus | reverse complement strand
AAGTAAAAAATAGAACAACGAAGAAGGAAGTAACGACAGACTATAACACACACACACACACACACACACACACACACACACACACACACACGTAATCCGGTATACTTGCATATTTCTTTTCTGCTTCGTGGGCCTGTTCTTCGGGGTGTAAACGAAATTAAAACATTCTGGATATCTTAACCCAGATCGACTTGGAATTTCCATGGTTGAAAGGGACCTCAAGTAGTGGTTACCAAAATTTATCGTGGCGCGACCCTTTACCTAGAAATACCACTACCACCACGACCTGCATTAAATAAATTTCGATAAATTGTAATAATAATGCCTTATTAAACTTTTCTTTAGTAAAATGGATGGGGCTATAACTACTAAATTATAAAAAATATTATGTCTGCTGGAAGATGTAAAAGGAGAACCACGTCAACACTTTTAAATGCGAACTATGCGGGGATTTTCTTTTAGCGATCATAGTTTCTGTCCCCAACTGGCTCAGCGGTAAGTCCTTATAATGATGAACAATCGGGTTTCGATACCTGTGATGGACCCACTACAGATAGCCCATTGAGCTCAACAACAGACAAAATAAATGAAAAAGCATAATTTCTTCAAGTGTGGTTGTAGACTCGTCAGTCGTAGTTCTGTTTCAGTTGATTACTCGTTTATCTTGTGTTGAGCTAATAAGGTATAATATGATGCTTTACAAATAATTTTCATTATTTTATTTTTATCAGGAAAAAATGTAATAAAATATTAAATACTGCTATTTTTTTATGTAAATTTGACAGGGAAATATATTTTTCTGGGTGTTTGCCACCCCAATTCAAAGCGTTCGCGACCCCAGTGAGGTCACGACCCACATTTTGGGAAACTTTGGCTCAAGGTAAGCCTGATACACTCGACAAGTGAGTGTTAGGGTGGAGTTATAAGGGTTTGCGCATGCGCTCATGATCGTCTCAACAGGTAGATCAGTAAATTTTTATATTCCAAGTGTTCGAGGTGTTACACATTTTTAAAGCACATAAACCATGGACCGATTTTAGCATACAACGCTATTCAAATTATCACAATGAACGAAAAGTTTCTTATTTCAGGTAAAGCAGAATATTATTAAAAAACAAGTACCACCTTTTACCAGGTTGTACTTCCAGTCCTAAAACACTAAATTTAAGTGGATATTTGTTATCAAAAGAGCGGAAACTAGGAGCTAAGAGACGCGGTTTGATGTACGCGAGTGCTGCACACGTGCTGATGGTTAAAAGAAGTTTGTTTGCTTGTTTTCAGAGCAAAGCCACATTGAGCCATTTGCTGTATGCGCAGCGGGGAATTGAAATCCGGATTTTAGGGTTGTACTTTCGTATACTTACCGCTGGCCCACCGGAGGACTAGAAGTGAGTTCATTGTTAACATTGTAGGAAGGACCGTGGTTAAAGCATTTTGTTATAACAGCGGAATTCACGTGACGCTGGTGACGTCATGAGATTCTCGAAGGATCGTGACTTTTCCTGGCAACTCTAGTCTTTTCCAGGCGCCCTCTATTTCAGTATATAATCCCGGTAAATAAAGCGGAGAGATGATTGCAGATAGATACAGATAATTGAGTCAAGTGAGCGGTAGTGACGGTAATATAAAGTTTGTTTTGTTATCGAGATTGCAAGCGTATTGACTGTGGAAATTCTGTGTATTGCAAAGTTGTATCGATAAATAATAAACTAGTTTTAGTTAAGAAAGGAATTGTATCGCTGAAGTTTTTCGGAAAGAATTTCTACGGGAAATTAACAAACGAACAGAGACGTAACAATTTTTTACTTAAATATACACGTGTTAATACTGACTTCGACTTCGGTTTTTAAAATAACCGTAATCGAATCCATGGCTTTTATCATATACAGATGTTATTATTCTATTCAATGGTTTTCAGCACCCTCACTATAGAAAAAAGTGTTCCACCGTCAATGTTTGATAATCGCCAATAGTCGTTTAGGTGTAACATATACGTGTGATAATCGTACATTCGCATTGGATAGATTTACCATTTGTCAAACTGTGTTTCAGAAGAGGTAGATCGTCAAGAAAAGTCAGTAAGTCACGAAACCTTGTCAATACGATTCTGGCGCCGTTATGCGGAGTGGATTCAAGGGGTGATAAACAAACCATTGTAAACAATGGCCTAGAGCAGGGAAAGTTTTGCCCCAGTGAAAAGTCTATGAAAATCAGACAAGGGAACTATTAGCTCCGCCATAAACTGCAACAACTACAAAGGCACAAGAACTGGGTTTTCTTTCTTTTTTATTTTTTTTAATTTCCGAAGGATAGTCATGGGCATTCGTAGAAGTTCTTCCAGGAGGAATCAAAATCAAGGGACAATGGACCGCCTTCAAAGTTTTGCCATTACAGTCAAGAGAATACGCAAGTTCCCAAAGTCGGGTGTGATTGGTTAAGAATTTGTAAAGTTAGTGTAAGCCAAACTGCAGACTTTCAACTAAATATACCCCATAACAGTAAATCTTGGTTAACCCCGGGATGTCGCTTTGACAACCTGCTGCCCGTATTTCCGGCAGGTGGTAACAGATTGACCCCGATCACACTGTGTCGGGGATCGGGGGATGTCGACAAGACCGGGTCGGTATCTTTGATCACCTGAATAACAATTGTCATGTCCAATATCCAAGAGGCCGCCGTAGTAACGACGTTTTTTAATATTTAGCTACAGGGTAGGTATCACAATATTTTGCGTAAAGTAGCTGACAGACCTGGCGACTTTTATTAGATTGAAAATTAAATGTAGGAAGTACTGTGAAATCCTGAAGTGAATACAAAACTTGTAAATTCATACAGAAAAAAAATGTTTCTCCTTCTCCAGGAAGGAACAAGTGCCCCCGTTGTTCCTCCTGCGGATGCCCTTGCTTTAATAATAAAAAAAATCCAGTGTAATAAAAAATACCCAAACGTTAGGTTAAAGGTACGTTCACTAGTTAATTACTTTATGTGTAGGACAGCCAATAATTATAAATCGCCTATATCGGTATAATGTTTACATAAAACAGAATACTGTAAATCTGTATTATGTTCTGAGAAAACTTCGGGGAATGCAGTGTTTTATTTGTATTCATCTTTACGATTACATTTGTCGTAAGACAATTAGTATTAGGCTTAATACATTTTTAAATGAGACATTCTTAATTTATTATCTTATGGATTTTGAAAAATGTGTTGTTTAAAAATGTAGTAGGCCTACATCTAGTGTTTTGTGACAAATATACACATGTATCTGTAATTATTCAAGGTGTAACTGTTGTACAGTTTGGAAAAAAAAAAAAGGAAAACTTCATGAGGTATCTAACCAGACAGCTGAGTAAGCAGGCAGTTTTGAATTATCTATCGTTCTATGACTTAAGCCTTGCTTGTATACATGGGCATCCGCAGAAAGTTTTCGGGGAAGGGGGGGGGGGTAAATCAAAATCAGTTGACGATGGATCCGCCTTCAAAGTTTTGCCATTACAGTCAAGAGAATAGGCAAGTTCCCATAGTCAGATTTGACGGGTTTAATATTTGTAGCTGTGTATACTCCACGCTGTCTCGTGGGATGTTTGCGAGACTGCGTCAGTTTATTTGATAATCTTCTGCTGGTATTACGGGCAGGTGGCAACAGGATGGCCCCTATCACACGTTTTGATGCTAAGTTTATTGATATAAAATAATATTGATGTAGTTTAATAACATTTTGAATGTAGCTGTAAAAAGTCCGTGACATGCGAACTTTGACTTACCTGCAATGAAAGGGTTAAATAAAAACAGGTGTGGACTGTTACGAACCGTAAGCCGTTATTTAATTGTAATATTATGTTACAATCTTCAGGAATCCTAGAAATAAGAGTAATTTAGATTTATTTCGTTTATTTGTTTTATTTGTGGTAGTTACGCGGTCAGTCTAATGGACCTAGTTCTATATAGTGTTAAGGTAGAGAACATAATAAATGAATTATAAAGTTTTAATGAAAAATTTTTTTACATTAATTTCAAATGTAGAGGTTATGCAAATGAAATGTTAAAACTGTAAGATGGAAAAAGTATTTCATCTTAGTATGAAAATCACCTTGACTCGCTGTCAAATATTTGTAAACACTGAGCTTGAACATACACTGTCGCTTGTCGCGCCGCTCACAGCTGACATTTCAGTTATTACAATCACATGTAATGTACACTTCTAGTGTTTACATGCATATTTATTATTTGTTTACCACTGCTGTTCTTTGTACTGTTGCTGTTACTGGAACTCTTAAGACGTTACTTTCACACATCGACTTCTCTACTTCAACATCTTCAATCAATATAGGTAAAGAAGATCGTTTTGATTTAAAAAAACAAACAAACTGTAGTCTGGAGATCCCAACTCTACATGGCCTAACTTGATAAACAGTAATCTAATACTTCTTTTCACCCACGTATAAGTGACGTCAAACCTTTAGGAAGACTTCAGACTCAAATTCTGAACACTATAAACAACCATACTCAAGAAGGACCCCCCTCCCAAAGGTCGTAATATTGTCCAATCTTATCCTAGCCTGCTCGTATTTTATCTTCTTCCCAAAATTCATAAAATCGACAATCCAGGAAGACCAGTTGTCTCAACATGCAGTTGCCCAACACAACTGATTTCAAGTTGTCCCAACAATATATTCTCTCTCATTGAACTTTCTGTTTCAGTGGTTGCCAAACTTTTTTCACTGACAATACCCTAACCCACTTACCTTGATTTGCGCTATACCCCTGCTGCCACATGCAATATTTTTTGTATAGTTTATTTTTATCTTCTTAATTATTATTCGTTTGGTGAAACTCTCGCGACACCCCTAACAATTTGCTGTGACACACTGTTTGAAAACCATTGTTCTACTGTTACTATCCTGTAACTTGCAGAACTCGTTTTGAATCTCTCTTTTTTTTTTGTTTTAATGGAAAATACTTTAGCAACTTTGTAGTGTTGTGATGGGCAGTAATATGGATCCTTCACATGCTAATGTATTTGTAGGTTACCTATAATCCCCCCCCCCCAAGTTTCTTCGTAAAACCCCAGTCTGTGTGCTGGGTATATTGACAAAATTTATCGATAATCGAACCAAATTCAACACTTTGATTAATTCCTCTTCAAAAATTTGTCTTCCTTAAGTTTCAGCTGACATGTTTCCACTAACAACCTCTCTTCTTGATGCAGATATTACACTATAGTCAACGAAAAATTGAGAGCTTTTGTTTATTATAAGCCTACAGATTCGCATTCGTACTTGCATTTTAATTCCTGTCACCTTCCCCACCCTTCCATTCTAAGTTCCATATTTTATTCTCAGTTTTTACGTTTACGCCATATTTTCAGTGATCCTGATTACCTTGTTTCTTACAGAAAACTTTTAATACAATGTATCGCAAAGCTCGTACTGGTACATTTCAAAATCCACCCCCTCCAAAAAACAACAAAACGAACGAAGGAACAAACAAGTACCAAACAGAAACTTACTTTAACTTACCTTCCACATCACCCAGCTATGTGCCCATAAACAACTAAAATAATCATGGACAACTTAAATATCGAACAAATTAATCTAAACTTGGACATGTTCATTTCAAAACCCGTAGTTGATTATACTCGCAACCCTCGTCTTTGAGGTACTTATTTAATTTCTATAGTATATTGCACAACAGAAATTAAATGAGTTTTCAAACATCGACTATTTAGTGCTGCCTCAATATCAATAATCCTAACTCACACTTGAGATACACTTGTTCGAGTCAACTTCAACCTTGTTCAACCTGAACCCCCCCCCCCCCTTCTTCCCTTCGGCTTCTGCCTGTGTAACAAACCATACTGTGTAACATGCCAGCTGGATTCTAAGTCTAATGACAGAGATCTGACCACTCGACCAACAGGCCTCCTTCTAGTAAAGAAAAACGGCGTGGTTGTAAATAGAAGGGTTCCCCGCCCAGTTCTCCTCAACCAAAGTAAAAATGGCCACTTTGATATAGTGGAACTGTCGAGGTTTTTGTTCCAAGCTGGATGACATTAAGGCCTTGATCGATTCCTATCATCCCTTGTGTCTTTCCTTACAGGAAACATCCCTGAAACCTGCTGATACAGTCACCTTTCATCAGTTTTCTTTATACTGGAATAACAGGTTGTGTGATGGATGAGTGTACGGTGTCACTTAATACACTCTTGGATGCTGTAGCCGTCCATGTTTCCTTGGGTCATACCATCACTCTTTGCTCTCTCTACCTGTCTCCTGGAGAGGCTTATGATCAATCAAACCTTGATGCTCTCATTGAACTTTCTCATTCTCCCTTTTTAATTCTGGGAGACACAATGCCCTCATTAGATCCAAACTGGACTATGGGTCATTGGTCTATGGTTTTGTAAGAACCTCGGCATTGAAGATGCTGGACCCCATTCACCACCTGAGGCTTTGGCTCTGCACGGGTGCTTTCTGCACTTCTCCATCAGTTCCTTCTTTTGGCCTTTGTATCCAGGGACAACTGGCTGAATTGGGTCCGGTATTGGATGACATTGCTACCCCCAATGACCAGCCCATTCCACCATGGCTTATTACCATCCCCAGATGTGATCTTTCCTTGAGTCACCTGAGGAAGGCCAATACTCCCGATTGGAAGTACCATCTTCTATTTACTGAACATCTTTCGAACCATCCTTCTATTCCCATTTACACGGATGATTCGAAATCTGGTGACTATAGGCTCTGCCATGATTTGCTGTGGCTCGTAAGTTGCTCACAAGATCCCCTCTACAGTTTTTGTGTTCACTACCGAGTTTTATGCCATTTCTCTTGCCCTGGATCATGTAGAAGCTATGCAGTACAGCCATTGCACTATTTATACTGACTCTCTTAGCTATGTACGGGCCCTGGAATAGCTTAACGTTAGTTCTCACCCTGTTCTAGTCGATATTCAACAACGACTGGCCCATTTTTCTCTATCTTCTGTTTCTGGCCATATTGGTATTCGTGGGAGCGAACTTGCTGACACCACAGCTAAGTCCGTCTGCTCTGGTGCTGTGTCCCATTCATGGACTACAGTCCTGTATTCAAGACGCAGCTTCATGCCAGTTAGCAGTCGACTTCGGGCAAGCAACATCATAATAAGCTTTTCCAGATCAAACCTTCTGTTGCTCCTTGGCCATCTTGTTTCCATAAGGATCAGAAGGAGGAAGTTGTCCTAGCAAGGCTACGCATTGGTCAGTTTTTTAACCCATTGTTTTCTTTTATTAGGTATTGACCCACCAATGTGTAGCATTTGTGACATTCAAGTCACAATAGCCCACATTTTACTGTCGTGCCATCCTTCGATATGACCATGAGCGGCGGCATTTTTTTCGACATATACACAGCGTGGTCACAAGTAAATAGACACCACCTTTTCAGCCATATTCACATGGATTGATATATTTATAATTTAATTAATATCTAGTAGATCTTCCTTTCGCTTCATGCAGTTTAATGATCCTTTGGGGCATCGTGAGAATCATCTCGTCAATTTTTAGATTGTGGGATTTTCACCCACTCTTGCTTCAAAACTTCAAAGTTGTTTTTTTTTGTTGTTTCTTAACTTGCCGGTCAAGTATGGCCCGGAGGTTTTCGATGGGGTT
>NW_013666076.1:553108-562322 GCF_000517525.1 Limulus polyphemus | reverse complement strand
CCACCAACCCAAACAGCTCCCCAACCCAACACGCTGAAACCACCATGCTTCACAGTTGGCTGCAATCTGTTGAGCCAAAACTCTTGGTGAGGTATTCTACAGACCCATATCCTTCCACTGTCCGAAAATTGAGCGAATCTTGATTCGTCTGAAAACAATACGGTCTTCCAAAAGTCCAGTCATCATATCACTTGCTCACTTCTTTCGTCTGACTATGTTGGCAGGTCTTAATAAGGCCTTCCGTCTAGCTGCTCTGCAATGATAAGCCAATCTGTGGAGAATCCGTTGAACATATTTCGGGCTCATTCCATCAACTTTGGCCACTTCTGCAGTCGTTAATCTGGGATCCATTTTGATGCTTTTCTTGACAGCCCTTTTTGTCCTCTCTGATGGACCCGGACGCTGCTCAGTTGTTTCCTGCCGTGTTTCCTGAACTGCACGATGATTCTGTTGACTGTCGAAAGCGGGATTCCCAAATTCTGCGAAATTTGCCGCTGACTTATTCCACCATCTGCTTGACCAACTATCCTTCGTCTAACAAAATCTGACAATTCAAGAGAACCTCGAGTTTAGTCATGTTGAAGCACAAGATAATTAGTGTGCGGGCCATTTTCATTTATATAGTACTCTGTGAACACAAATTAGTTAGCATAAATCGGTTAAATGACGAAAAATTAGGTGTCTATTTACTTGTGACCACTCAGTGTACTTTCTACCGGTTTACCCCTGACGTTGGATGGTGTCATTGGCGATGGTGACACTGTCCAACTTGATTGTATTTTTATTTTTTCCGAGCCATTGCCCTTTTTTAATTCTATTTAAATCTTTTATCTGAATTTTGGAAATTTCGATTTGTTTTTACATTTTTATAACGAATCTTACTTTCACTGTTTTTACCGATTGTTTGGCACAGATAGCCTAAGTGAGTGTGAAGAAAAGTGCCTCATCTACACTATCTGGACCCTTTCTCCATTTGGCTTGAATGAAAAATGTTAGTTTCTGCAATAATTCTTTATTCTAATGCATTTTTTTATCCATATTCTACCTAGTTAATTGATTTTCATTTATAATATACACTATTTATTTATACTTGATGATTTTATCTAAATTTTATGCATTTTTAAATTAGGCTTTATCTTTCCACTTTTAACGTATTCTTTTTATTTTCCTACAACAGTGCTTTAGGCTATCACAGCATTCTTACCATGTTACACGTAAGGTAAACGTGTACATTATTGTTACTGGTTAAATGTTAATTTAATATACTTCTGTTAGCGACTGTATAATGAAGAGTTTACTCGAAACTTTGTTGGATAAATCGCTATTCAGATTAACATCTTTTTAGTGTTACTTTTTTTCAAACTATGTTCCAGTTAATACAATCACACGTAATATATACTTATTGTTTATCAACAGGCGGTAGCACTGCCTACATAGGGATTACTCGGATTGTTCATCGAAATGGTATTTTAAATATCTTCTCAATAGGTCATCAGATCTTTATAATAGTATACAATGTTTCCTTTTATAACAATATCTATGTAATGATAGTCACAAGTTATGGGCATTTCTATAACTGTCATAGCAAAAAGTTTGAATTTTTTGTTCTTCTGCTTTTTTATTACATAACTCAAAAACCAAAACAATGGTCAACCAATTTCACTGAAGTGACAGTTTCAAACGGAGTATCCGCTTTTATAAGTATTATTAATAACTAGTAGTAATTGTAAAAAAAACAAAAACAATCATAATTCTATGTGAACGATGTTTTCATTACTCTTGGAAGGTAGCTTGCTTTCTTACAGAAATTTGGTGTTCCTTTAAAAAGCTGAAGTATAGGGTGAAACAGGAATTAACAGCCAATAATAGATAAGCAATAAATATTACAGTTGGAACCTGGTTGTATTTAGAACTTGGTTATAAATACAACCTTCCTATGTCTACTGAAACACTACATTAAAAAAACCAAGCAAACAAGTAAAGAAAAACCTTTCAGAAACAGAATTTAATGTAGTGATGGCTAATATCAATCCTTCAATAACAATGCAAACAAGATAGTAGGGATGTCACTTGCATCATCTCTACATTATAGTACAGGCAAGAATTAAAACATGTCAATATGTACATAACTATTGAGTTACAATCGAGTTTAATTTATTCTATTTTTTCTGTTAACATTCTACTTGGCCCGGCATGGCCAGGTGGTTAGGGCGCTCGATTCGCAGTCTGCGGGTCGCGGGTTCGAAATCCCCGTCACACCAAACATGCTCGCCCTTTCAGCCGTGGGGGCGTTATAATGTGACGGTCAATCCCACTTTTCGTTGGTAAAAGAGTAGCCCAAGAGTTGGCGGTGGGTGGTCTTACACCGCAAATTTAGGGACGGCTAGCGCAGATAGCCCTCGTGTAGCTTTGCGCGAAATTAAAAAAACAAACAAACATTCTACTACACTGTGTGCCTGTGCTATTATGTAGTGATGATGCAAATGCCATCCCTACTATCTTCTTTGCATTGTTTTTGAATAATTGATATTAACCATCCCCACATTTACTTCCTTTTTTGAAAAGTTTTTTCTTTACTTATAAATGTAATTATTATTTATCAATGTTGTTTTTTGCACGATGTTGTTACTATTACAGGACTCTAAAACGTTACCCTCACTCAAGTTTCATTAGTAACGCCAGTTGTTCTTTGTAGATAGTTATAGATAGAAATAATTATTTTGTGAGCAGTTGTATGAGTAGGTCTGTTAGTTAAGGCTGAATAATTGTATGAACTTTTTATTGAAATTCTCTGTAGTATGTCGGCGCCAAAACCTACGAACCTGTAATGGTTAGTGTCTATTACGAAGCATTATGTCCAGATAGTATTGACTTTGTCTTGGAACAGCTGTGGCCAACGTACAAAAAGATTCCAAAGATCATCCAGTTAGATCTTGTTCCGCATGGAAAGGCGCGGGTAAGTAAGGTGAAACGTCACTGCATTACAATTATTTAGTTAGGCTCATTAATGACGACCAGTTTATTTTATCTTTAGTCTGTTATGTTTAATTTGAAATACCATAAAGATATAGAAGATTTAAATCTTTCTTGAAACACGAGTTGCATATAAAATTCATGTCGTGCCTCTACTATACTTCTGATAATTTTCCCGGGAATGCCAGATGCTTAAAAATTTTAATCTAATTCTTGATCAATCTATCAATTAAATAAATATGTAAATACATAAAATGCATTGTAAAAGTTATTAAACTGTTAATTAGTTGCAAGTAATTAGTATGTTATCGTAGCACAATAGAGCTGTAAAAAAACATGTTGATGAAATATTACTCTTGTTTATATAAATATTGAAATTACCAAAAATATTGGAATTATACAGGAAACTGTTTATATAAAAGAACATGACAGTGCATACAATATTCATACATTTATAAAACAACGTGTCTGGCATGGCTTGGTGGTTAGGGTGCTCTACTAGCAATCTGAGTCGCAAAATCGAATATCGTTGTGAGTTGTAATATGGCAGTCAATCCCATTATTCGTTGATATATATATACACCTGCTGCTTTCCCTGTAGTCTATCACTTCAAACATTAGGAACGGCTAGCGCGAAATGAAATTCAACAAACAACGGATAAAACAAGGTACATATTCTATTAAAGTGAACCATGAATAATAAGTTTCTTCACCTATTTGTACAATCGGAAAAATATTTGTTTTATGGTATTCTCCATGCACGGATTTCCTATTAAAGTAAACTGGTAGGTTCCGCTGAAGATGAGGTTCACCGAACATTACACGATGGAGTACGAGTCTATCATTGTGAACTCTACTGACTTTGTCAACACACAAAATGTACGAAACAATAAAATCTATTAACGACAACACAGGTCAGGGATACTGATTACAAAACAAGAGCAAGTATTTGTAGTAAGTGGTGGAAATGGAAAGAGTTCTAGAGGGAATGTGAAAAGAAACCTTTATCGATTCTTTCTCACCTTCAGTGTGAGCCCCCCCCCCCCTCCCCCACCTGTAATTTAAAATATATAAAAAAAAAGCTAAGCTATAAAAATAAAACCTCACAATGTTAATGCAAAACCAAACTCTTATGTAAATGTAAAAAATTGCTTAACAGGTCTTTAGCAATCTAACAAAAGCTTTATCATATCTAAATCCCAATAAAGGCTACAATCCTGCATGAAAATCTCTCAACCAAATTTATTCCTAACAACGATATGATAGGATGCATTGTTGGCAGTTATTTTGGTTTAATCACAGGTCTGAAAGATAACCAGAGACGCTAAGAAACTGTTAGTTTCTCTTCACCTCTTTCACGAAATTTAGTTAGTGAGGGTGAAAGGTTTTGTACTACAGAGAAGAGCCTGGCTTTAAATACCAAAATGGAATAACATAAACAAAGCCAGGCTGCTCACGTCTCTCACCTTGTCCACGTGACTTCGAACCACCCATGTTCAAACACGGACGGAGAAGCCCATGGCTATCGTACATTCGTCAAGAGAAAGATATCTGTCTATTTCGGGACATAAGTGAAGTCAGTTATCTTTCCTGCAAGAAAACCTGCTTAATGACCAATTAGTCTTGTCTAGTTTTGTATGCAGTTAAAGCAAGAAGTCATGTTGCTTACTTGAGCGACTCTCTGTCCAAACAGAATTAAAAGCAAAACAAATTTCGACCAATTTACATATTAACTAAGGAGGTAGCAAACATATGGTACCATCCTGTATCACAGTTTCATATCTTTGAATTGAAAATAGTGAAGATAACTAATATTAATTTCAGACGAAGAAAAAAAATATTTCTGATGAATAATAGATCGGGAATAGATAGAATTTATAAAAGGAACAAGAACAACAAAAAAAGTGGGGTAAAATGATACAGGGCAACACTAAGTGCTTAAATCTAGTGTTTTACTATTAACAGACGATTATGGGGAAGAAGTTGCTACATATACAAGCCAAACAGGCAAATAAGATAATGAAAATATTGTCGTATGCCTAATACCAGTGACAGGCCTGATCTTTACAGTAATGCAGCTTGTGTCTGTTTGTGACGAAAGTTTTTCAAACTTGACTAACACTGATAAACATAACTTTCAAGGTTCTTGGGTACGCCTAGAAAGACTCTAAAACCGTTAACCTTACTCGTTGCCCCATTTTTACGAGTTTGACAACCATTTCAACCCCTCCCCGTTATTGCCTTAGCGCCTATTTCACGAATTCTGATCGCCATGAAACTTTCAAATGTCCAGGACATCAACAAGTGCAAATTAGATAATATACTGAAAACAGTAGTATAAAGAAGCCATCCAATAGGGGCAAGTTTCTAGAAAATTTTATGCTAGTATACCCTATTAAGCTGACTTGGGCCAGGTTTCAGTAATCTGATATTAACAAACGTTTGTCGGTCATGAGGTTCGGGATCAAAGATGAACGGTCTTGAGTTAGCTTGTTATGTTATCGTAAATATGACAGCTAGTATTGACTTACACGGTGAACAAAGGGTTGTTATTTGAACTGAACATAATCCCTAGTTCTGCTGTTATTGCGACCGTTGGTCACATTCCTTGACTGATACTTCATCAATAATTACGGGTGTGTTTGAATAATAATACCTACAGCTAACTCTGCTGTTAACCTACATCTTCGTCGTCTGTTATCTGGCTAACTAGAGCTGCAGTGTTTACAATAGCTAAATCAAGTAATTTACAAGACGCCATCTTCTATGTTCACATAGAAACCATCGCCTTTTGTGTAGTGTTACATTGTTAGGTTATGCACATGCATGCTTTCCTGCTACGCCCTTGAAGCCAATGATATAAATGTCATGCGTAGCGCGGGGACCTTTGGTAATATAAAGTGACAAAAGTGAAGAGAGACAAGATTAAAAAAAAAAAAGGTTAAAATATTTAAAAAATTGAAATAATTATAGGAGAGTAATCATTTATAAATGTGTCTTATAGTCTTACTATTCACACCATTTGTACGAAAAAGATGATGCATCATCATCTTCAATTCCTTTAACAATCTTAAACATTTCAATCAGATCTATTATAAATATTTTTTTTTTCTTCAAGAGAAAATAATTTACAGATCTTAACCCATCCTTATGACAATCTTCCCATCTAATATATCATTCTAGTTGCCCTTCTCTGAACTTCTTTTTTTTCCAACAATCAATATCCTTCCTAAGGTAAGGAGCCGAAGACTGAACACTATCAAATGGCCTAGCCAATGACTTGTACAACAAAATTATAACATCTTTAAGACTTTCTTTCAATTCTTGTGTAGATACAACCTAAAATCGTATTTTCCTTGCCGCTAGCAACAGCATATTGCTTGGATGGCCCAAGAGGCTGATTATTGTTTGTTTGTAGTTAAGCACAAAGCTACACAAAGGGCTATCTGTGCTCTGCCCACCACGGGTATCGAAACCCGGTTTCTAGCGTCGTAAGTCCGCTGACATACCGCTGTGGGGCGAGGCTGATTAACCAGAACACTAAAATCTTTTTCTTACATAATACTCTTAAGATTATTCCAACAAAAAAATATACTCATACTTTAAATTGTGATATTCCACATGCATCACCTTGCATTTATTATAATTAAAAGCCATCTGCCATTTATTCGCCCAACATACCAATTAATTTAAACTTTTTTGTAAGGCATCATCATCATCCTCACAGCCAACAGCACCCAAAACTTTATCATCAGCAAATTTAAATAATTTAAGAATTCCTTCATTTATGCCATTGACGTAAATCTAAGAACAAAAGTCACGACACTGACTCCTGAAGCACCCCACTTGTAAAATTAATTTAATTTGACTGAACTCCATTTATAACAACCCTCTGCTTTCTTCAATCGAACCAGTTTTCTATCCATTGAGCAAATCTATCCCCCACATCTACAGGGAACGTCCTTAAGCCTTTTATGTGGCACTTTGTCAAATGCTTTCTAAAAATCCAGATACACCAAATCCACACCTGTGCTCTCATCTACATAAGCAGTAACATCCTCAAAGAATATCAAAATATTAGTAAAGCAAGATTTTTTTTTTTTTTTCCCCTAGTGAAACCATATTGACTATGAAACGAAATTTTAAAATTTATTAAAAGAGACTGAAAAGTATCTTTTGTCATATTTTGAAAAACTTATCCCATCACTATTGTAAGATTAAGGCCTATAAATATTGGGACAATTTTTATCGCCTCCCTTGAAAAGAGAAGTAGCATAACGCAACTTCCAATTTTCTGGTGCCTGCCTTCTGTTCAAGGATTTAGAAAAACAAAATTAAGTAATTAGGTTAACTGTTGGAAAAAAAAAGAGTAAATAATATCAAGTAATAAAACAGAGGTGCGTGAGAAGGAACCTCCGCCCACCATAAGAATCAAAAACCAATTTTCAGCGTTATAAGTCCCCGGACTTACCGCTGAGCCCACCATTGGTGTCATTATTCCAACAATCCAGTTGCATGTATATGTATTTTTGACCTAGTTAATAAAGAAACTTCTCCCTTAATTGAAATGATAACACCAGTGTGTTTTAGTGTATATATGTTCTTGTATCCCTAGAAGCTCTACAATAAAAACTGTCATAACAACTTGTGTTTTCTTTGATCTAATAATAATTAATAAAGCAATAGATATTTGAAGTTAGACAAGAAAAGGTATTTCACTACACCCAGCTACTGTATTAAAGTCAGGCAACTGGTGATAATTAAAGGAAACTTTGCTACAACTACAATACCATGGCTTTACTAAATATCAAAAACGCAAGCTATACTATGCAAGTCGCAACTACTTGGCAGCGCCACCTTTGCGACAAGAATCATTGGGTAGCTGGAGTGACGTATTTTTATTATTCAATGATTTGTAGTAAATCCTACTTGTTTCCCACCTGTGTCTGTGTAAACTATACAAGTATTATACAGACAGTGTCGCACATAAAAGACAGACTAATAAAATTAGGTTAAATATTACTTTAATTGAGCAAATTAAAAATTTAATTTTGAAAAAAAAAGTACAGAAATAACGTCAGCATTGCAATTAGTCTCTTTAATTAGTGCTAGTTTCCTATTATTTGACATAAAAAAATTAGTAATTTCACCCGATTTCTGGTCATTTATTTACAATGAGTGTTCTATACAACATGCACAGGCTTGTCCTAATCTGGTGGTTAAAGTCCTTGACTCGCAATCTGCATATCGCGGATTCGAATCCTATCACCGAACATGCTTGGCCTTTCAGCCGTGAGAGCGTTATATTGTTTCGGTTAATCCCACTATTCTTTGGAAATAGTAATACAAGAGTTGCCGGTGGGTGATGTTGACTAGCTGCTTTATTTCTAGTCTGTCACTTCAAAATTATGGACGGCTTGCGTAGATAGCCGTCGAGTAGCTTTGCGCTGAATTTAACAAACAAATATACAAAACATAACATTATCCAATTAATATTGGTGTCTAATCGTAGAGAAATGTCATTCTACTCCTTTTAAAAGATAACGAACCGAAAAGTGCCCCCCCCCATTTTCCGCCAGTCAAGGTTTTTGCTGTAATTAAGAGAACTATTCTAGCTATAGTACTCAGTTTAAACGTAACACTCGTTGAATATCTATTATTTCAACTGTATTACCCACCAAGCTCTTATTCCACGCCACTAACTTTATAATCAATAACAATGCAGCAATTCTAATATCTGAGGTGTACTGTAGTTTGTAAATAGCTGTGAATTTTGGTGAGCAAATTATTTTAACCCCCACCCCTAGAAAAATTAAATTCTGAAACTGCCCTGTTAAATCGCACTTACATTCACTTTGCTTTTAAATTCCGACCAAATTGATTCAAAACTATGAAAGAGGCTTAACAAGGGATTTTTCACTACCGTACTGTACATTGTCGAAATCTGTTTAATATTCACCATTGTGTCAACACAACTTCACTTTTCCATAAAGAAAGTTTTATTGAAAACAAATACTCTGCTAGTATGCACATCACAATTTAGTGTTGTTTCAGAAAAATGAAATGACTATTCAGTAGTAAAATAAACTGAGATAACTGGTAGACAAATCAGACCTCTAGTGAAAATTGTTCCGCCTATATACAAACTGTTTTAAAGCAGGACTATAAAAAGAGTACTTTTTTGTATTGTTACAAGTTACGCGGTTTGGTGTTTTTAACATATGTAAAATATTAATATTTT
>NW_013666076.1:538566-552873 GCF_000517525.1 Limulus polyphemus | reverse complement strand
TGTTGTTTCTCTAAGTTCGCCATAAGCCCTAATATAGCGCTTTGCTTCTCCTGCTGTTCTTAAACGCAGTATATCAGCTTTCTGCGCATCTGTCCAGCCTGATATTCTTGCTGCTTCCTCTAAGGCATCTATAAAACTCTCGACATCTTCTTCTTCAGTGCCATGATACAACGGTATGGCATTTGTTAAGTGTGTCGCGCCGCGGGAGCCTATCGGAGCGGGTCGTTCTGCTGCGGCTTCGGGATCGGCGTCAGCCTGCCTAGCGGCTCTAGGACGTGCGCCACCCTCATCCGTAGTCGTATCTACCCCAGCAGTAGCCATAGTTACTTAATTCTAACTTATTTCTAACTTATGCTACTTCGACGGATTTTCTTACTTTTTCCGTCTTTCTTTATTCTAACCAACCTTTTGTTAGCTACTCCAAAAATCCTCGAGACTGCGCCAGCTGAAACAGGTTAGCACTCAGGTGAGTTTAATTGTTAAAGTTTCAATTAAAACCAACCTGTTCACCTAATTTATTTGTGGAGGTCGTGACGAGTGGAGTCACAAGTCGCTAACTCCAGGAGTTTACAGTTAGAGTCAAGAATGTGAGTCTCAGACCAGCAATACTACTTATAATATCTTTTATTACTCTTTTATTACATCAGGAATATCACTTGATAGTCCAACTCTTTAATCGTTACTTCAAGTATTAACATTTATAACACTCTCAATAAAAACATATACTGTACAACTGATTTAGAGAGAGAGATTAGCATTATGAACAACTTCGACACTGCTAAGAAGGTTCCAACTCTCCAGTAAGGGCTGGAGGCTGGCTGGAGATCTAGGTAACTTCAGAACTCGCCGGAGGAACTCTGGAGGACTCTGGAGAACTGACCTTCCATCCTCAGACATGGGTTTTTATAGCAGATTTTCTCTGTCTCCTGGCGAGAGACCAAATAGGACACAGCATCACCCACAAGTAGTGCTGTGCTCCTATTGGCTGCTTAGGGGCAAGTTTTGGACTGTTCCAGCACCACACCCAAAAACCGTCAGGCGATTGGTCATGGTCAACTGCTGTTATCCGGCTGCCTACTTGCTTGTACTGCTACACCCATGTCCTGTAACTGATACTGCTTCAAAGCACGGTGATGATTCATAAAATCTAAACTTTTCTGTAGCTTCTATAGTGCTACAGAATCGAGGACAACACCCTCTATCCTGTCTTTGTACTTTATCTTGCATGTGCAGAACAGTGATGACTAACGAGGTGGTTGACTGTCACAGTAGAGGTGGCCGAGGGCATACAAATGAGTTAGCAGATACGAGGCTAGAATAAGTTTAGAACGACTGTAAGTAACAAACACGAGGCCAGGGCAAGTAAGTGATAGCCCACAGTGAAACTGCAGTATATAAAAAACACGGTTTCTAGCCCTGTGCTTGATACTTATCTTTAAAAAATAAGCCTTGATGCTATACTCTAACGAGAACAAGGAGAGGCTTGTGTAGTATAGCATGTTAGTTACTACACAAGCCTCTCCTTGTTCTTGTTAGTTTTTTATATGTCCTTCGAGTTGTTGACTCGTTATTTGTCCTTCGACCGATTTATCCTCTTTCTATCTCTCTTCTGTCTCTTTAACTTTTCTAGTTTCTAATATAACTTTGGTTAATATTGTTTTATTCTATTTAAATTCACAGAAGCAACGGATGAAATTTCCTCAGCAAAGGGAAATTTCTTCACACATGAGATAACTGGTAGGACAAATCAGACCTCTAGTGAAAATTGTTCCGCCTATATACAAACTGTTTTAAAGCAGGATTATAAAAGAGTACTTTTTTGTTGTTACAAGTTACGCGGTTTGGTGTTTTTTAGCATATGTAAAATATTAATATTTTGTTTAACTTTATTGTAAAGATTAATAATCCTAAAATTGACTTTAATTTTTGACGTAAGTAGAAAACACAGAAATAATTTATTTTTTGTTATTCTATACCCTAGACAAGGATGTTGAATGATGGAACGTGGTTTTTCAGCTGTCAACATGGTGAAAATGAGTGTTACGGCAACTTAGTGCAGGTATGTTCAAACATGATTTTGATCGTTGTGTTCGTTGTACCTAATATCTATCCATCTATAAAAACGACCGTGCCAAGCAATGAATCGGGGGTCCAATGTTCGAGACTCGCTGTACCCCTAATCGTGTTTCGCATTTTTAGCTGCGGAATGCGTTATATCGATGACAGTCAATTCCCCGCCCTCCCTCAGTTTTAGGACTAGCTGCATAGGTGGATGGGTGCTGCTTATTGGTTGCTCGCCCCCTTTCCCCTCTACTTAGCCCTACGCTTTTCATAAGGGACCGTTAAAATTGAAATAATCGAAAACCGTTAATAATGACCTGAAGTTTTGTAGTATGTATAGTATAAATGTGTGTAAGGGCATAAGTATCGTGTAATATATGGACAAAAACGATGTGTAACGAAAACATGATAGTTTCCGTAATAATTCTTTATTGCTACATCTTAAGTAAAACAATGCAATAACAAAATGACTTTTATGAAACTTCAGATTCCCAAATCAGCAAATGAAGAAAATGTTGTGAGAACAGTTTATGCTGATTCGAATGTAGATAAAGAAAACATTGCATAAGATTCCAAGCATATTTAAATTGAGAGGTATAAAATAAGGTTTTCGAACTTGGAAATCGGAATAAGTAAAACTATAAAATAAGGTTTTATGTACGAGAAATGAGTAAAAATATTTTCTATTAAATAAAGTATTTTAGGCTATTTTCAAATCGACTGATAAATAGTATTGTGTGAATAGTTTTTATATATTTTTGAAAGTTTGAAATAATTAAACATTTAATACGATAAGGTGTTATATACAGTTGTTTAGATTAGAAAACATCAACTAAAAATAATCTACCGGATTGAATTGCAGAATAAGAATAACTGTTAATTTTTAGAAGTAGAAATCGTAAGTTAAGAATAATGTTAATTTTTAGAAGTAGAAATCGTAAGTTAAGAATAATGTCAATGAAAAAGAAGTAGAAATCGTAAGTTAAGAATAATGTCAATGAAAAAAACTTGTATATTTTTGAAGGCAGAATTTTAGATAATGGAGATCCAGTAAAAGTAGACCAATAACCTTAAGGTGTAACTTTCTTGATCTTTTTTTTAGTATTTTAGCTAATTTTTCTAATAAATAAAAAGACATTTAGAATTTGTAAAAAATATAAAGATTGTGTAAGTGTCCACAGACTCCATCGGATTTGTAATCACTTATTTTAAAATATTTATGTACCAAACTACTTGTGTGCCCATGACTTTGTTGGTTACAGAGTCCTAAAAACTTGAGTGTAAACGCAATATTGCAATTAATCTTACTAATTATTGCTGGGGTTTCCTATGTATTTTACATAGAAAATGAACGATTTTAACCGGTTGTTTCGGTCAGTTCTTTACAATGAGTGTTGTATATAAGAGGTAAATACCGAACATGATGCAATATGAATGATTTGCTTAGAAGTTGGTAATTTAAGGGTAACATTTCTGTAAAGGATTAATTTTTTTTCCTAGCTTGATTGCTTTGTGTACTATGGACACTGGTATCGAAACCTAATTTTTAGCGATATAAACCTTCAGACTTGCCTCTGGTCGACTGAGGGGGCAATTATAAATGAAAATACTTGTGTAATATAAATCGATAATCGCACATCAATTGAGTAACTTTATTTAATATTTTAAATTACTCTACATTGCGATTGAAAGAGAAGAACCAAACCAGTTGATAAAGCATAAGGAATAATTACATTTTTTAAAATGGTCCAAGATTGTTAGTGAACCCCATTTTTATAGAATTTGTTTTTTTTTCTTTCTGAAAGACTTGTGCAATACAACTTTTGAACAACAAGATTGTTAGTGAACCCCATTTTTATAGAATTTGTTTTTTTTTCTTTCTGAAAGACTTGTGCAATACAACTTTTGAACAACAAGATTGTTAGTGAACCCCATTTTATAGAATTTGTTTTTTCTTTCTGAAAGACTTGTGCAATACAACTTTTGAACAACAAGATTGTTAGTGAACCCCATTTTTATAGAATTTGTTTTTTTTTCTTTCTGAAAGACTTGTGCAATACAACTTTTGAACAACACTGACCAGTCACTCTCCTTTATCCACTGCGCAATGTCCTCCCCACATCCAAATTCTGCAGGACCCAAGGTAAGAACCGTTGATTTTGTCTTTTTAAATTACCTTAATGTTATCGTTTTCTAGTTTTCAAACTGTAAATCTTTTATGAATAGATTTATTATATATTGTTTTCTAATATCAGTTACTAAAATAACGGTGTGAAATTTTCCAGTAGCATAATTATAAAACATTTTTATTAAGTTGTAAAATAATACGGAAAATATTAAAATTGAACGAAACTGGGATTTTTGTCCCTGATGAACGATTATTATTCAATACGTAAGTAATTGTTCACGCATATTATAATTTTTTTTTTGTTTTTTTGCACTGTTAAAGTTTGTAAAATTATATTTGGGAGTACAATCTCCAACTTATTAGTTTCCATCAATAGGAACTTGAAAAAAAAAGGTTTGTTACTTAATGGTTTAACAACGTTTATTATAACTCGGTAGTTTTGACAATTTGAATATAGTTTTATTGTCTAAAAGATACAACAACAACAACAACAATTGAATCCTCAATTGCTTAACTTCTTGGTTATAATTATTGTGTTTTTTTGTCATTGGTTCTCCATGATAACAGAAAAGGCAGCGACAGAACAGTGTAGATGTCTAAATGTAAACAAGATCTGAAATCCAGTAAAGTAGAGCAGTTGATTTTATCTCTCCCTGTCAACCGCACCAACCACATCTGATCTATATCCAAAATGTAGCAAAAACTATAGTTCTAAGATTGGGCTAATCATACTTCCTAAAACTCGTTTATAATGAAAGAATAATACTTGTCTTTATCGGTCTTTTTGTATATGTAACTGTTTTTACCGTACGTGTTATTGCGTTGTTGAACCATTCACATGGCTGTATATTTATTATTTAGTTTAACTTAGATTTTTCCGTAAATACTTGTTACATTTTCCCGAGATTAATTGTATATTATAAAAAGTAGTAAGTATTTCATTGTTAACTACTGTGTATCTTTGAGTTGATACATGGTTCTGAAAAAGTGCTTGTGACTAGTATTGTTTTCGTGTTATTATTAATTTTTCAAACTTTCTAGTGCGCCGACAAACTGAAGCTTGCATATGAACCTATTTCAAAGTGTGTAAACTCTGAGCAAGGAAATAAATGGCAGCATAAAATGGCAGAAAAAACCGACAAGCAAAAACTTCTCCACGATTTTGTTCCAAGAATAGTGATAAACGGGGTTAGTATGCCTTTGTTATATATGTATGTGAGTGAGATAGATAGAGAGCTGAAGTTAAGTTCGATTAGCGGAATTTGTAATGCTCACAAATACAGCATTTTTTATATAATTGCATGCATACCAAAGAATGCAACCAGAGGTTCAGTTTTATACACGTACATAATATGTATTGGAAGATCTACTGACCAAAATGAAATATTCAGCAAATAGAAAAAAGAAAATCTGTTAGAAGTGACGAGTGTAATACAAAATAAAATTAATGTTTGTTGACGCTAAGATTTTCCCTATTAGTTATTGCCTGCATCAAGTGA
Source organism: Limulus polyphemus (assembly GCF_000517525.1). NCBI lineage: Eukaryota > Metazoa > Arthropoda > Merostomata > Xiphosura > Limulidae > Limulus > Limulus polyphemus. Next base: position 547,185 of record NW_013666076.1, on the reverse strand, counting down.
ATTTATTTATATATTTGGTTAATATATGCTCTTCAACACCAAGACGATCTGCCATATAAGTCAAAACCTAAGGACTATTCATTTTCTGCTTTTATTTCCATGAAGTTAATGAGAACATGCTAAATTCCTACCGCATTACGTCACTGTCTTCTCGAAAACAAAACTCGTCGAGTGAATCAGTGTACTTGAATGATGAACAGGTGATAGGTGTATGGTAAAAGAATGTCTTTGTGAAGCAATAGGCTTGGTTACTACCGTGTGTCGAACCATAATAGCGATTCTTTTCATTTCCTCATGATTGCGTCTTTATTAGTAATTAAAACTGTTTCTGACCGAGGTATAAAGCGATTCCAGTAACATCGTATAGTTTTACTTTATATATTTACGTACGTGTGATATTACATATTATATATCATGTAAAATGTATGATCATTAAATTCGAGCAAGAGAGCATGTGGTTACCACCACCAATAACGTAAAGTGGGGCCGAGCGTGGCTGAATGGTTAGCATGCCGGAATGGGAATCTGAGGCTCCTTGGTTCGTGTCCCATTGCTGCAAAAATCGCGCTCCGCCTTTTATGTCGTCAGCTCATTATAAGACTGACGGTCATATCTCATTCTTTGATAAGAACAGTCCAAGAGCTGGCGGTGGATACTGTTGACTAGCCGTCTTCCCTCTAGCGGTGGATACTGTTGACTAGCCGTCTTCCCTCTATCAGTTCCAAAGTAGGAACGATTAGCAAAAGTAGCCTTTTTTTCAGACTTGCGCGAATATCCGAAACAAACAAGTAACATACCTGTAATTATACTAGATTGTGTAACATAATAAATATTAAATAAAGTAAAGCCAGGTCTCGGGGTATTTACGTGGGATCGATAAAATATGTATTTGTCTTCTAAAACACTTAACTTAGTCTATCTGGTACAGACATTGGTTGGCGAACATCGATTTCAGACATTACTTTATCCTATAGTAACTATACGATGTTGTTGGTTCATAAAGAATACTAAGTTGTTTTGTGTGTTTTTTCGTTTTCGACGTTTTACTTTTTAACCATTATTGAAAATGATAAGTGGGGGGGGGGGGGGTTTATAAAATAAACCAGATTCAAACTGGTTTATTGTAAATTATTTACAATTTCCCATGAACCTACTAAACTCTGTTAAAGCGCAAAGATTATGATCGTAAATAAGAAGTCAACTTCATCTTATGCGAATATTACTTTTTTTTTCAGGAATATTCTAGAAAAAACCAAAACAAAGCACTCTATGATTTCACGGGTCTCGTTTGTAAAACCTATCGGGTAAGGAACAATTATTATCACTTTCAGGATTCTACGAGTTGTGAAAAGCAACATAGAAATACTTAGAAAATAATACTACACAATTAACTTTACGATACAACTTTGACAAAAAAAATTATTAGAATAACAGTGAAAGCTTCAAAAATCTGAAAGTAAAAAAAATAAAAAATAGTGGAGATAGTTGGTATAAAAAATGTTGTTAAATTATCGTTTCCAAGTCAACGCTTTTACCGTAAAATGTGACATTTTCATTTCTATCTTGTGTCTAAAGTGTTTTAAATTATTTTCAAAACTCTTTCATATTTGTTCTCAAGAATACAATTTTTAACAACGAATTAAATAATTTGATGTAATACACTCATGATTTGTCTGAATTAGTTTTTATTATAATTTTTTTTGGCTAGGGTCCAAAACCAGAAGAATGTCATGAAACCAAAGACGACGATCTGTAGACTGAAACAAATGTAGTTTTAGGACAGAATAAGTATTTGCTGTTTGTTTGATTTTTCTTAATAAACTGGGGATTCTTATAAATGGTCAACAAAACTACATATGTGATTAAATGTTTGATTTTAGCTTTCGGTAAAAACAAGCCTTAAAATATTGTTTGTGTAGAAGAAAGTGTATCTTTACAAAAAAAGAAAAAAAATCAACGTTAGTAACTCTTTTAATGCAGCGACAAATTTGTATAGATTTATAAACTAACATTTATCCAAGTTTGGCTCACACGTGTATATAACTCCGAAAGTATTAAACTTTTGATTCTATTGATAGTAATGAAACATCACAATATAACTGGAAACATTGGGAAACATCCTACTCTTAAATGGCCCAATAAGATTAGACCAAAAACGAATGAATGATATTATTTAAACTCTACGAGGTTCATCGTTCATAGCATTGTACACTAAGAATTAATGTCTCCTTAAGAAACATAAATGCGCTCTGGTACTAGGTAAATGGCATATAACGTGCAACAGAAATGCTATTGTACGTTTAGGGCTGATATTAGGCTAAATGACTCCTTTGGCATATTAAAAACTATTTAAAATCCGGATATATTACAAGATTGATTAATTTCCATTGTGAAAGTATAATTTTGACTACCTCAAAAACAAGCTTCATTACACTAATTAATATAATACAGGTTAAATAATTCGAAGAATACTAATCCCATCACAGCAATGAAACCCTGCAACTCTGTTTCTTTAAAAAATATATTTTTTTAGCAATTAAAATTCAGTGTTTTTCACTTTCAGCCAGTATTTACAAATGTTCAAAATTTTTTTTTAGTTTCCCGGTAGGTCGGCGTTAAGTTTACGGATTTGCAAAACTTAAAATTCGGGGTTCGATTCTTCGAGGTGAACAGAGTGCAGATAGCACAATGTATAGGTAAAAAACACAAATATACAATTGCTTTTTAATTTTCCACCCCTGGATGTCGCTTATGTCGCTATTCCTTCATGGTAAGACTAAATAATTTAAGTGTTTTCAGTGGTACTGTGAAGTTTCTTCATTTAGTCTTTGTTTAATAGGTAGCGTAACATTTCGAAACCTTTAAAGATTACTATGTCTTACTTAGCACATTAACAGGAATTGACTTCAGATAATTTTTAAATTGTAAAAATTACCCAATGCTTCTAAACGTTTCCAATACGTATTAATTTAGGCTATGATGTGAATTTCGTACAAGAACCAGTATATCTTAATTATTTTTACAAGTCTCTCTCAGTAATTGTAATTACAGTTTTTAACTTGTTAAGGAAGGAAAATTTTTACCTGAAATGTTTTCTACCTTTATATTTCTAAAAGTTTTATCCCGATTATCAAACTACGTTTGAGAAGTAATTGTTGTACCAAGTTTTCATTGTTCAGGAGTGTCAGCATACAAGTTTATATAGTTATATATTATCTAAAACTTATCAAAATTGTATTTTCATTCTTCAAGGTCATATGAAAGTTATTTCAGTTCTAGTTTAAATTTACGGTTTTATAATAAAATGGTTTCTTGAAAGACTTTTTTTTACGTAGTGGGTGTTGCAAGATTTTAGCCATTGGCTTTCACTTTCAGTTAAATATTTTATTTAATTTGTAAAATAATCACCAGATGGCAGTTTTACCTAGTATCCGGGTGGTAATCTTGTAACACCTCTGAGGCTTTCCTAAAACTTTATTAGTTATTTCTATTTTAATTTTTGTATTAAGCTAGATTTATTTATTGTGCAAACTTCAAAATTTTAGAAGCATGTATTACTTAATCTATCAAGCGAATACATAATTATATCATTTACTCTCGTTAAAAATATTTTTATAGACAGTTAAACAATTATGTTAGACTTTGAGGCAGAAAAAATATTTTTATATTTATGTTAACAATCATTTTATTTCAAAAATTGTGATAAATTACGGATTTAATTTTAAAACAAAACTATTATAACGTTTATAGTAGAAGTAGCTGTGACTAACTTTCGACCTCAATTGTGTTATAATGATATCGTACACTATTAAGAAGTTTTAAATTATTTTGAAAGTATCGTAAAAATTGAATAACTTTGGATGATGCAATTATGAGCGTTTTATAGAATGAGTAATAGAGAATTCTACAGTATGAGATCTATTAATATATTAAATTATGTAATTGAACACATCTTTAGGGTACTAGAAAGATTTCCGTAAACCATGAGAATAGTGGAAAATATTGCCTTTAAAAAGTTCAGATAAAATACCAGCATAATGAGTTTTCAAAAATCCGGAGAAATTTTATTGCACCGATATTTTGCCAACTAAATATGATTATAGGTGTAACCACATGGTCACTGTATAAAACATTAGCTTAAGATTTTTGGCACTTTTTTTTTGGGGTCCCCACAGTGGTACAGCGGTATGTCTGCAGAGTTGCAACGTTAGAAACCGGGTTTCGATACCTGTGGTGGGCAGAGCATATTTGTGCTTAACTTCAAACAACCAAACTTCTCTTTGGGAAATTTGAAAGTGAATTTATGCAAAAGATGGACGATAAAATATTACAAACTGCACACACACACACACACCTTCATAAATTGTCACGCATTAATTCATCGTTGTGTATCTTTGTTTTTCCTACTCAGCCAGAAATATGAAAACAGGAAATGAAAGACAATGGTCATGTAGTGCGTGTTTCTAGAGACAAAGGCTCGTTCTTTCTAGAATGATTTAGTGGATATACACAACTACTCCTAATAAGCTAATCTTTATATTTCTAAGTAGTTTATCTCTTTCACCCCCAGTGACTCAGCTGTAAACTTGAGGGTTTATAATGGTAACATTTAGGAGTTGATCACTGCAATGACCGAAGCCCACGTGGCCAATTTTGTAACTTTGTGCTGGATAACAAATTCGCAGATTTTGATAACTTGTTCTACAAGTAGTACACATACTTGAGTGACGTGTTATTTAAGTTCACAGTTAGTCTTACAAGACTTTCATATAAATGAAGACCACCTTACAACGGGTTCTTGCAATGCCAAGGCGAAAGAGCGGAGCTTCTAAACACTGATGCTCTCACTAAAATAATTCACTGGCCGTTAATTCAAAGATAATAAATTATAAATAATAATGTGGGGAAGTTAAACTTTTAATTTTTTAAAGTTTGTGATGTAGCAATAACAGTGAAGAAATAAATTAGTTTTATTGCTGTGATATATGGAACAATATATTTGAATTCCTAAACAGCTGTACTGTTGACTGGTTTGCTGAATTGAAAACTTAAGGAGGGGGAGTGGTTGTTACGCTTGAATAACAAGTTTGTAGACGGTAGTAGTTCAGACAAACATATTATATTGGAATTTAAGAAATATTCTAATCAAATAACGTTACTTACAAACAGTCAATCCCGTTCGTATGTTTCAAAAAGTAGACATTTTTTTCGGAACACGTAGGATTAAATGACGTCATTTATAGCAAATGGTTTCAAAAAAACAGCCAGATACATATCCCTGCAAACACCTGGTGATCAAAGTTAGTCGTAACTTCTCTCCCTGTAATGGAGCTTCCATATCGGACGTCAAACCCGATTAAAATTCATCTCTAGGAATATTAGGCATTAGTATTTCTTAAACTGCATATCATGAATTTCTACCAATGTAAAAGGCATGTTACGTAGATAAAAACACAACATTGAGTTTCATATATACATTTTCTAAGATACAATTGTTTACAAAGTGGTACAAAGTTTATGGACTTGCAACGCTAAAGTCCTGGGTTCGATTCCCCGCAGTGGACAGAGCGCAGTTTTTTTTTTAAATGATTACTGTAATATATTTTTTAATAATTTTGTTTCACAATGGATACTGTTGTTGACCGGTTTGTCACAACTAGTTTGCAGCGTTACAGGTCTTTTCATATTTTTATTGTAGTCAGAAGTCTTGGTACAGTTTAACTACACAAACACTCTATTTTAGGTTTTAAAAAAGATAAAACATTCTATCATTTGCATCAGGACTTCACACATTTACATATATCGTGAACCACGATAGTGCTTCATAACTGGGATCACACAGGAATCTGCTTAAAACTCTAATAGAACATTAGGGCAAAATCCACCTTAAAAAGCAAACTTATTCTTCAAACAACACTCAATTTTCCTTTTCAATAGCTAAGACCACCCTAACATTGATAATAAGCAAAATAAATGAGTTCAGGATTGTTAGACAAAATCAAAATTAGCCCATTTATTCATAATATTATTATTATTGTTTCACAAGCCTACAGAAAAATCGGCAGGGTATTTTGCACCAAAACCTGGACAAATATATTATATGAAATGCTACGAATGTCCATAACTTATTTAAAAGTTGGTTCTTCATTGAAAGTTGATGTACTTGGTTATAACTGCATAATAAATGCTTTTCTACTGGTAAAATGTTATACGCGCTTAGTGTGTGTGTGTGTGTGGGGGGGGGGTTGTGTCTTACTTTGGGGTTATATCTGCCCATTGCTGTACATTAATGTAGCCAACATAAAAGATAATTTAAAATTTAAAAATAGGGATCGCAAAAAGAGTAAGCAAACAAGGCTGGAGATCTACTGCTGACAGTTTCTCAAGCTAGAAATCCATATTATGGCGCCACTATAAAATTATTACAAGTGATATTTACTGTAGCGTGGGATCGCACATGAATTTTGCACAAAACAAAAACAAACTTTTAAACTTAATCGATCTCCTTAATGTTGTTGTGCTGCGAAATCTTCTAAGACCTTCACTTTCCACCATCAAAAAAATCAAATGTTTTCCTAGTGTGGAAAACCCTCAGGAAAAGCAGGAGAATGCATAAAATTTAATTAAAAACCCAAGAACTTTCAGGACCCCAAAGCGAGCCCTGGACCCGGCCATAATGATTGCGCTTGTGGCGCATATTCCCTGTCTTTACTCCGTCAAATAAACCTCCCCCACATACACACTTTTCATTTGCCTCCTACATCTCTGCATATGTCACATAGATCTAACAAGGTAAGATTCCTTTGTTGCTGCTCGTCTTTTGTTACATTACACTGCGACATTGATGGAAGCCAGTCATTGAGTCTGTGATGATACAACCTTTCCTTTCAAGAGGGTCCATTGAAAACAACTTTACATTTTGTTTGTTGTAATTGCATACCAGTAATTGTGTTTATTCTTTGTTGTACATTTGTTATTTGTTTTAAATAAAGTTTAGTGTGGTAGAAAAAAGCAAATGCAGCATAAAACTGTTGAAAAACATGCAACATGCAACATTCGACTGAACGCATATTCACTTGCGTAGTTTAAAATTTATTCTCCAAAAATGGACAAAAACTTGGGAAACAAAATTAGTAAAAATTTTTAATTAAAAATGGAATATATGAATCGTAAAAAGTACAGAAACAAGTTGAATCAAAATTAAAAGATTATATTTTCAAGCCTTCAACTAGGGACTCACGCTACAAATCCCTGTTTAGACTCCACAGAGACTTAATGGAGTCATCCATCTGCTTGACATGCCCGTACCGCCACAAGAGGCTTCTCTCTATAAATTTCAGCATTGAATCCATACCTAGAATCTTCCTTATTTTTCATTTTATCTCTAAACTACAGGCATCAGAAATGAGAACCTTGAGACTCTTATATGGAGTTATTCACTCTTTCCTTTCTTGGTTAACATCCATGCTCCCGAGCTGTATATCAATAATTGTCTTAATTTGGTCTTATAAATGATAACTTTTAACTTTGCTGGAATTTCTTTTTTTTTCTTTCAAGTAAATGCTACAGCATTCCCAGGTTTTTACTGTATTTGGCAATTTGTTTTTGGTTTATCCCTTTCGCCATCAATTCTTCACTAATGAGGTTTACATTAAGATAATTAAAATTACCAAACTTTTTCAGTTGCTTATTACCAATCGACAGTTTCTCTCCTGTCTAGAAAGTACCATTACTTCAGGAGTATTTGTATTCAGTTTCGTTCCATTTATTTCCAATTCTCTATCCCATTTATGAACTTCATTCTGTGGGTTTTCCATATTGTTTTTTTTTTTTTTGTAACCAATGCAACATAATATATTTTATCTATGTATGATATAAAAACAATTGAGATATAATGCTGCCTTGACTTAACCACATTTAATATCAAACCATTTCTCATTGTAAAATTCTGACCTTACCATGCTTTTATAGAGACTAATCACTGCTCTTTTCAATCCCTAGTTCAAACTAACACTTCCCACATTTTCTTTCTCGGCGTTCTACCAAATGCCTTTTCAATTCGGATATTAAAATTCTAAGAGACAGTTTCATGAAAAGTTCCGAGTGTTTTAATAAATGTGTTGTATATACTATTATCTTTTAAAAAAATTTTTTGTTGTATCAGATATTTTATGAAAATTTCTAGATCGCGGTTTCAGTAGATAAATCTTTAGTCTTTTTTTTTTCATTTTGAATTTTTGGAAAAATTACAAAAACTATCTGCCGCTGTGCTAATTTTGTGTTCTGGCGCACAGCTCGTAATGTGTTTTCTGTAAATTGTCCACTGCAGAACATCTAACCCCGGATTTTAGCATTAAGTCCGTAAACTTACCGCAGGACCCTAATTTTCAACTACTGATGGATTTCGCCTAGCCTGTTTTTGTAAGCTGGCTGAAGACCAGCTTTTGAGTATCAGAAATTCTACCAATCAACCCAATCTTAAAGTTGTTGGAGAACATACCAATGGCCAACCAACCCAATCTTGACGAGATTGTTGGAGAACATACCAATGGCCAACCAACCGCAATCTTGACGAGATTGTTGGAGAACATACCAATGGCCAACCAACCCAATCTTGAC
>NW_013666076.1:535285-537759 GCF_000517525.1 Limulus polyphemus | reverse complement strand
GACGAGATTGTTGGAGAACATACCAATGACCAACCAACCCAATCTTGACGAGATTGTTGGAGAACATACCAATGACCAACCAACCCAATCTTGACGAGATTGTTGGAGAACATACCAATGACCAAACAACCCGGTCTGAACGAGATTGTTGGAGAACGTGCAAATAACCATTGTACTCATTCTTGACGAGATTGTTAGAGAATATACTAATTATTCAAGAAGGTTGGTTTATTCTCGGGAAATTTTCGGTTTTGTATTTTTCTGAGTATACATGTACATGTTCTCCTCGTTTTATATTATTGGAAACGTTTTGGAGAATGTTAGTTACCATGAGAGATACGGATAGAAAATTACCACAAAAATAATTTGAATTGTTTCTTTATCTAGAACGCTCGTAATATGGTTTTTTTCTTTCTGATTTACTTAAATTGTTTATGAAATACTCGTGACTTAGTAAAAATATGGTTATAGAAGTTAAATACTTAAGTATGTTCCGTATATCTGTACTCAAATAACCGAAAATATGTCGAATAGAACATCGCCTTTTTTAAGTTTCATACACAGATTAAAGCTGATTTTTGTATTATTGTTTATGCTTTTTTTAAAGAGGTAAATTTCAATGACATATTAAGATTTTGTTCACTCTACATTCCACCTTCAACAACTTGGAAAAAAAAAAGAATAAAAATGGCTGCCATTTTGAATAAAATATCTTTATATGGTAGTATTAATCACTAATTTCCCACTGTTGACACTATATTAGTTGATACATTTGTTTTACTGTTTACAGAATACCATATTACTACGGTTACAAGTTTATTTAATGTAGTACTGCTGTGTTCTTACAAAAACGGAAGTAGTTTAGAAACCTATCCGATAAAGTATTCAACTGAAAATATGAAAGCATGTGCATTGGGCCCGGCATAGCCAGGTGGATAAGGCGCTCGACTCGCAATCTAAGGGTCGCAGGTTCGAATCCCCGTCCCACTATTCTTTCAGCCGTTGGGGCGTTATAATGTGACGGTCAATCCCACTATTCGTTGGTAAAAGAGTAGCCCAAGAGTTGGCGGTGGGTGATGATGACTAGCTGCCTTCCCTATAGTCTTGCACTGCTAAATTAGGGACGGCTAGCGCAGATAGCCCTCGTGTAGCTTTGCGCGAAATTAAAAAAAAACAAAACAAACAAGCACGTGCATTGCCCCGTGAGAGCAATTATATCAAAAAACAACAATATTATATTGTTATTTATCTGCTTGTTTGTTAATTTCCGGTATAAATTCTTTCCGAGGAACTTCAGCGAGACAAGTCCCTTCTTGATTAAAACTAGTTTATTCTTTCTCGATAAAAATTTTAATATTACACAGAATTTCCACAGTCACTTTAAACTTAACAACATTTATAACACACGCTATAAATAACAGCGATTAACAAGCTCGATAACTTCACTGTAAAACACACGCAATTTACGGCTCACCGTCACTACTGTTCTGTTGACTCAATTATCTATCTCTTCCATCCCGCTAGTTTTTTCTGCCAGGCTTATATACTAAAAAAGAGGGCATCTCGATCAGACTAGAGCTGCCGAGCAAATTCATGATCCTTCGAGAAACTCCAGCGCATATGCTTCCAGCGTCACGTGACTTCCGCTGTTGTAAAACTGCTCCTTCCTTGGTATTGTTCGTCCCGAACAATAGCCACTTACCTTAAACCAATAGATAATTAACAATAACTTAACTAAATGTACAAAATTTACAAACACAAAATTAAAATACAACAAAGTCTCCTAATTTTCCAGGACGTATCTTTTTCCGTACTTGTCTCCGTCTCATTGGCTTCTGCTTCACGTGGGGTTCATCTGCTCCATCAGGAAATATCCCATTATCGGTAACAGTCACTCACATCAGTGGTGGTAACTTTATTAAGGGCTTCACTGTTTTCCTTTTCAAAACCGGGTACAGCTTCTTCTTCAACAGTGGTTTTTCAGGTGACACGACTTCAGCAGCGTCATTTGTTATGTTATTCACTTCATTCCAACTGAAATGTCCTGGACAGTGGTAACGCCAAACCCTGTTGGCATGCACCACCTTTGATTTACCTCGCCGACTGAGAGACGATCCACTATGTCATATTGGCCTTCCCATGGAGATGACAACTTAGGAGATTTCCCTTTGGTCTTCCTGATATACAACCACACCTTGTCTCCTGGTACAAAGCTGACTTCAGTAGATTTCTTATCATAACATACCAAACCTGAAGAAGAAATCACTAATAGCCAAAGCTACAGTTGTAGCTTCCAGATTTGCTATTGCATATGCCTCAGGCCACTTAGTGAAATAATATATTACCACACAAATGTACTTGTTTCCAGCACGAGTTTGGGGCAAAGGACCAGCGATGTCAATGGCTACTCTTTCCATTGGTGTGTCCAACTTGATATAACTTCATTGGAGCATGTCCCTTATGCTTGAATCCCC
>NW_013666076.1:533670-535275 GCF_000517525.1 Limulus polyphemus | reverse complement strand
AGGTTCTTTACTATAGCAAGGAGTTCCTTCTGTGTTACACAGTAGTTCCTCTCTGTTCTACTCGGAACCCTACGAAAGTAGGCCACCACATGTTCGTTTTCACCCACTTTCTGAGACAACACTCTCCCAATTCTGACATTACTAGCATCACAATGCAGTATGTACGGCAGTGAGTGAGTTGGAAGCTTTAAAAGTGGAGCTGAGGCCAATTTTTCTTTCAATGTCTTGAAAGCATGCTGGCAAGAAACTGTCCATTCGAACTTCTGGCCTTTTTATGGTCAAATTTTATGTAGTGGAGCAGCTATAGTTGCAAAGTCCTTCACAAACTTTCGGTAAGAGGTACAGAGTCCCAAGAAACTTTTTAACTCTTCCCACATTGTCTGGTGTTGGCCAATCGTGCACTGCTATCACCTTGTCAGGATCAGTTCACACACCATGCTCACTTACAACGTGACCCAAGTAAAGCACCTCTTTCTGGAACGAGTGGCATATCTTGGGATGGAGTTTGAGGTTTGCTGCTTTCAAATGCTTGAATACTTCCTCTAGCTGGGACATTTCACCATCAAACGTTGTTGCAAACACAATGACATCATCCAGGTACACTAGGGCTATCCTTCATTGTAGGCCTTCCAGTATTCTTCCCATCAGCCTCTCAAATATTGCTAAGCCCGAATGGCATCACACAGTATTGCCAGAGACCTTGCCCATAACTAAATGCAGTCTTGGGTTCATCTTCTTCAGCCAATTTCACTTGATGGAAACCACCTTTAAGTCCAGAGTTAAAAACCACCTGGTTCCACTTAGGGCATCAAGAGTATCACCAATTCTTGGCAGTGGATATGAGTCCTTTTCAGTTATACTGTTAAGAGCTCTGAAGTCCACACAGCAACGTTGGGTCCCATCCTTTTTCTGGACTAACACGACGGGAGCTGACCAGGGACTATCTGATTTCTCGACCATCCCTTCTTTAATTAGGCTATCAATGACCTTCCCTCAGCACCAACCACTACTGATTTTCCGAAGCTGACGTATTTGTAGTATTCTTCTTACGCTGGCTCCTCATATGTCCTTGCTCTCCTCAGTTCCAACAACCTTTCTGAGTAGCAGCCTATCCTGCCGTGGCATCTTCCCTGTGTTGAAGTTGGCGGCATTGAGCTCACTTGTGCCCAGGTTTGTTACAGTACCAGCAAAGTCCCTCAAACGTCTTTTCTGTCCTTGAATCCAGATGACCGTACCAACCTTGGTACCTCTATGCTGGACTTAACGTATGATTCGAATTCAAAAGCTCTGGCCATTGCATCCTGCATAATAGAGGGGTGTACTTGCTTCACTTGTATCTTCAGTTGTGGACTGTCCAAGGAGTCTACAAACTGATCCCTCAGCAACAACTTGAGGACATCGGGTGGTGCAGTTGGGTCGGCCTTCTGTGCCATACTTTCCAAATCCTGTGCCAGCTCTTGCAGGCTCTCCCCTTTAGCACGGACTCTAGTTCTAAACATAGTCATGTAGACTTCTGACTGATTTTGGATTCCATACCTGAGTTCTAGAGCAGCTACGAGTGCTCTATAGTTGTGCCTGTCGTCTGCTGACAACTGCCCAAGTATT
>NW_013666076.1:529329-533179 GCF_000517525.1 Limulus polyphemus | reverse complement strand
CTGTCCATCCATTCATTTCTGTCAGGAGCTCAAATTGTGCTCTATATGCTTCCCATGGTGCCTTCCTTCGTACTAGATCACTCCTATTGCTGACACTCATGTTTGGAATGTGACTTCTGGCAGGACTGAAGACGTCTGCATTACGGTTTATCTGCAGGGTCTGGAAGAGGCGTACTGTTGTCTGGGGCTGATTAGGTCCATGGCTAATATATCCTCCCCGTGTAAAGGGCAGTAAATTGTCCTTTAATGTATTTAATTCACTCCGAAATTTACTAATTTTTTCCATTTGTACGTCTTGCCACTGTTGCTGAGTTTCCTGTAGTTGCTGCTGACTTTCTTCCTGTTTCCTTTCTTGTTACAGTTGCCACTGCTGTAGTCTCTTTTCTTGTTTATTATCTTTCTCCTAAATCACTGCTGTAATCTCTCTTGTTTATTTTGCTGTTCGAGCTGCCACTGTTGCAGGTTTTCTTGCCTCTGCTGTTGTCTCTTTTTTTGTTTCTTTTCTTTCTCCTCCAACCACTGGTGTAGTCTCTCTTCTTGTTTCTTTTCTTTCTCATGCAACCACTGCTGTAGTCTCTCTTGTTTATTTTCTCGTTCTTCTTCTTTCTTTTCTTTCTCGTCCAACAACTGCTGTAGTCTCTCTTGTTTATTTTCTCGTTCTTCTTCTTTCTTTTCTTTCTCGTCCAACAACTGCTGTAATCTCTCTTCTTGTGTATTTTCTTTCTCCTCCAACAACTGCTGTAACCTCTCTTCTTGTTTCTTTTCTTTCTCCTCCAACAACTGCTGTAATCTCTCTTCTTGTTTCTTTTCTCGTTATTCTTGTTTCTTTTGCTGTTCTTGTATTGCTGCCATCAAATCTGCTAAGTCGTAGTTTGATTTGCCACTTCTGGTTTCCATCTTTTTCTTTTTTTTTCTTTTCCGTCCCACTCTCTGACACCAATTTGTTACATATCTGCTTGTTTGTTAATTTCCGGTATAAATTCTTTCCGAGGAACTTCAGCGAGACAATCCCTTCTTGATTAAAACTAGTTTATTCTTTTTCGATACAAGTTTTAGTAATACACAGAATTTCCACAGTCATTTTAAACTTAACAACCTTTATAAAACACTATAAATCACAGTGATTCACAAGCTCGATAACTTCACTCTATGCGACTGCAAAACACACAATTTACGGATCACCGTCACTACTGTTCGGTTGACTCAATTATCTATCTCTTCCATCCCGCTGGTTGTTTCTGCCAGGCTTATATATTAAAAAAGAGGGCATCTCGATCAGACTAGAGTTGCCGGGCATATTCATGATCCTTCGAGAAACTCCAGCGCGCATGCTTCCAGAGTCACGTGACTTCCACTGTCGTAACAATATGTATGACCAAATAAAACTTCACAATAGTTCCTTCATTTATAGTGTTTCAGTGATTTGTGTATTCAGTACTTAGTGAGTTTGGGCTAACTTACTGTTTCGCTATGACAATGCTGGTTTGTATAAGTAAGGTAATTATTCTCTTTCGCGGAGGTTTGAAAAAACACAACTTTGAAATAAATTCCATTATATAAAAAATAGAATAACGAAATTTGTATATGTATGGTAGTTATTCTCCTTCGCGTAGGATTGAAAAAAAACACAACCTTGAAATAGATTCAATTATATCAAAAATTGAATAACAAAATTTGCCACGGACATATTTAGAAATATAACATCTAGCAACGTAAAACTCTATACAATACAATACTTTTTATGTTGCATAAAACCTAGGTAAAAATAAAAAAGATAAAAATAGAAATGTAATAAACTAACACATGACACAATTTACTATAGTAGATATTAAGGCTTAATATATTAAAGGTATTAAAAATATTTGGTATATAAAAAAAATGGCGAATTGAATCGGATCGTTTACAACACTCCAGGGTGCAGTTCACTCCAGCAGTAAATAAACATAGACTCTTCCAGGAAACCACGTTTTGTGTGTCATAAATTTTCTTTATTTTATTAATGTAAAAAAGTGTTTTACAGCGTTTCAGGCTTTACTTGTAATACACTAGTAGTAAACGTTTAGTACGAAAAATGGCTGTCAACAGTTATTTTAATATATAAAAGCAGAGAGATACTACATAAATAGAAAAATATTTAAATTTGTTGCATAGAAATTCAAGCGTCCAAGGTTGAAATGTTATTTGTTATAACAGTATTTACCGTAGTTTATATAAGAAGTAAAAAGAACGAAATAAATTAAAACATTACTTATAACTGATAAAAATTGAATTTCTTCGCTTTTGTTTAGTAATTAGAGAATTGAAACCATACATTGTGTTGTGTTAGACTTAATTTAGAAGCAATCCTGATATCTCATCCAATATTACATGTAAGAGAAGTATAGTTTCAGTTACGCGATTACTCATCCCGTCTATATTTGAAGTTTCCACAGAAAAACAAGTCTTAACTTTGTCATATATTATAGTTATTTATATGTATGTTTAAAATTATATCGTGCTTGTTCATATGTCATCCGAAGAACTTCCAGACGAAAATAGCTTTTCTTGTACAGTTGCAACTATTGGAAGAACTTAAGAACATTAAAAAGGAGTGTCTTCTTTCTCTTTCTTTAGCCTGCCCGCTTTGGCATCGCTAATTGCTCCCCAAAGATCGAACACAAAATTATC
Organism: Limulus polyphemus; assembly: GCF_000517525.1. NCBI lineage: Eukaryota > Metazoa > Arthropoda > Merostomata > Xiphosura > Limulidae > Limulus > Limulus polyphemus. The sequence goes on along the minus strand of NW_013666076.1, from coordinate 530,512 downwards.
TGTAAATCCAAAAGCTTCTAAATCCGAATTATCCACTGCTGTAACGAATTGACTTGGATTGCTCTTGTCTTGGCCCAACTCCCATATTTGTGTGGCTGAGAAAGAGAAAAAAAAAAGAGATTGAAAACGAATAGTGACAGTGGTTGTAGTCTGCTACACAATAAGCATTGCGGCATGAGTAAAAATATCAATAACAAACGTATAAACCGTAAACTTGGATCATAAACACAAACGTTGTCGTTTGCTTAGATATCGATAATGGCCAGAAGTAAATTGGAGTGGACAGGTAAGTGAAGAGCCCAGGTTTAAATCTTAGTCTGAGCATCATCTTTAAGTGTTGTTTTTTTCTATGTATTAATAAAATTGCTTGAGGTTAGTTATTTTCTTATTAATTTTAAGTTAGAAACATTAACTTTGTTCAGATATATATATATTTTTTATAAGTTTCAGTCTAAGTCAATCACTCGTTCATTATACCAGAACTACAATTAAACAAGCTTTTACAAGAATTGATGTTTTCACTAACAAGGATGTGTTTTATATTATTTCTTATTATAGTTGAATTCAGAATTGATGATTGATTGGATATATATAATTCTTTCGACACAGCTTTCTCTTACAAAAATATATTAAAGTTTTTATATTTCTATGTTTTCCAGGAGAATATTTATATTATTTTTCATTAAATAACACTTTGGAACCTTCAAGTAAATTAGGATCACCAAAAAGCTATTTACCAGAGATACCTCATACGACCTTTTCAGAAGACAACATATTCTAAAAATTATACGCAAAACGTACAAACATAGATTCAGACATGTTCATGACAGGTTGGCTAACTTGTAATAACTATAGAATCTCTCTCTCTTTATAATAGGGTGAAGAGGAACAAAAAGTTTCTGAGCATTTCGGGTTGATTCGATTCTAGAAGACTATAATGTTACAAACTGCTTACCTAGTTCTGTGTCATTGATTCGATTCAAGAATACCATACATAATGTTACAAACTGCTTACCTAGTTCTGTGTCATTGATTCGATTCAAGAATACCATACATAATGTTACAAACTGCTTACCTAGTTCTGTGTCATTGATTCGATTCAAGAATACCATACATAATGTTACAAACTGCTTACCTAGTTCTGTGTCATTGATTCGATTCAAGAATACCATACATAATGTTA
>NW_013666076.1:523062-528457 GCF_000517525.1 Limulus polyphemus | reverse complement strand
AAAAAACAAACAAACAAACAAACAAACTTTCAAATGTATTATGCGTTAACTCTAATCCTATCTTCCTAACTTTCTCGTTCAATTATCCAAATTAACCACTGTGTTCGTAATTTAATCGTCTTTAGAAACTATTTATACACTGTATAGCTTATTCCCCCGTTAAGATCTCTTATAAGCTAGTTTATTAATTACAGGGTACTCTGTATACCTTATAAAATTTTCTACTTAATTTACTATGACCCTAAATTTGTATTAATTACCTTCTCCGGAACTATATTGAACATCATTCGTTGCGTTCTCTTCCTGTTTAAAATATTGCTTCTTTTTCAGGCTGTATAGATTGTTTCTAACTGTTTTTGTACATTTAACTGTGCCGTTTATTTTTCGAAAGTGATTCTATTTAACGTTTTATTTTTTTCTTTCATTTTCAAAGAACTTTTTCCTGTTTTTTCTTTTTAATCGTTTTAGCTTATTACTGTCCAATTTCTTTGTTTTCATTAATCACTCATGAGCAGTGTGAAAAAAGACAACAGTATCTCCGACTGCTAGTTGCTTATCAAAATTTCTACCTTCAAAATGCTTAATCAGTTAACAGCTTGGTCACAGTGTACTTTTCTTTAGGAATTGCCACCCCCCGGTGACTCAGCGGCAAGTCTGAGGGCTAAAAATTGGGTTTTGACACTGCGGGTGGACACAATACAGATAGCCCTTGTGTAGGTTTGTGTTGAACAACAAACTTAAGGAATTCTATAGACTAGGCCCCCCAGTGGCACAGCGGTATGTCTGCGGACTTACAACGCTACAATCCGGGTTTCGATACCCGTGGTGGGCAGAGCACAGATAGCCCATTGTGTAGCTTTGTGCTTAATTACAAATAAAATCTATAGACTAGATATGTTACAAAACTTTTTATCTGTTATAATTTTTCTAATAAATAAACTTACAACAATAAATACTTCTCAGAAGTTTCCTAATTATCAAGGGAAGAAAATAGCCATAGTTGTTGTTGTTGTTCGTTAAATATTCAAATGATTATTGACTTTTTCCTGAATTATTTTGATAATTTCTTTTGTAGATTTTGTTCTGTACGCTCAACACGCACAAAGTCAATATGGACAACCTTCTGGGTGGTCAGATCGGGTTGGAGGACTTTATTTTTGTCCACAGGAAAGGGCAACCGAAAGAAATTGAGGTCACGAAGACTGAAGACGCCTTAGGCTTAACAATCACAGATAATGGTGCAGGCTATGCATTCATTAAAAGAGTGAAAGAAGGAAGTATAATGGACAGACTAAAGTTTGTACACGTAAGTAGCTTGGAAAGAGGGAGCATGCCTTAATTTTATTTGGGTCGATGGATTTTGTCCTCAGTATTTTAGTTGTAGTGAAGTGAAAGTAAACTTATGTAGTTTGTTTTTATTTTGTCCTCTGTATCTTAAGTTGATTCCCATGAACGACTCTAGAAGACTGTTAATCTTTTCTATAGCAGTTGTTGTTACGTCATCAGGCTGTGTTCAATAATTATGCACAGACAAATTTTTAGTTAAATACATATATCTGAACGTTCATTCATACAAGAATATGAAAATGCTACAAGAATTTAGCTAAATTAACTTTAAATATTAAAAAAGCACAAATTAGAGACAATTCTTTGTTTATAAACTTTTTGAAGATATATTATGAAATCATCACAATTTTCAACAACATATAAGTACTCAGATCTACTGTTTAATTGTATCTTCGCTACCACACTCTTGGTGCATTTCAGTGAGAAAATAATCATACACACATTAACCTTTGTCATATCGTATGACTTTAAAAAATATTATCCAAAATATATGCAAATTAAATAAGCATTTGTGGATCCATGATAAATAATGACTTCAATTTGTAAAAACAGAAACTGCTAATAACGTTTTGACGAGAAATACATTTATTTCTTATCGAACGTTTCTTATTATCATATTTCTCTCTATAAAGTATATCTCAAACAGTTAGTAGCATAAAACATAAATTTCAATATTTAAATACTGTATTTACCTTACAATTGCCAGGACAGCGTTACCAGACTTACGTTATACAGAATTAAATATATAGACAAATACAATGACTTACGGCTATTTCCACAGTTGCAGGTCCCTTGGCCCGTAATCTTAAGGTTTCCCTCCCAGAGCCATATTCCCCTTTTTTTCCACATCCCGATCCAGTTCTCGGTCCAATGTGGGCTGTTAACAAGACTCTGAGTGAGCTGTATATCTGTTTATCTATCTGTATCTGTTTTATCCAAAATTCAGTACATAGCCACTGTACACGACAATTATAAAGGTATACTAGACTATTCAACATAAAAATTTTACACACGGATTCTCATAAGATAAATGATATGGAACACATACATTCCATTGTAAAGGACCATAACAACGTGAATACGACTAAAAACATTTAATGGAAACAGCTACTGTGAGAACGTTAACCTCATAAAAGACAAAAAATGTTTGTGAGTATGTTCTGTGTTACTCAGAGGTTGGGAGGGGAGGTACATTAGGTTTCTACAGAGGTTGGGAGGGAGGTACATTAGGTTTCTACAGAGGTTGGGAGGGAAGGTACATTAGGTTTCTACAGAGGTTGGGAGGGGAGGTACATTAGGTTTCTACAGAGGTTGGGAGGGAAGGTACATTAGGTTTCTACAGAGATTGGAAGGGGAGGTACATTAGGTTTTCTACTTTGCAGTGCTGTCAAAATTAACTAAGGTTTTCTTGCTAAATAACTGCTTTTTCGTACATAAAAACAACAACAAATGAAATAGAAAGAGTATGTTTGTTATTAAGCACAAAGCTATAGAATGGGCCATCTGTGCTGTACCCACCGCAAGTATTAAAACCCGATTTTTACCGTTATAAACCCTAAGATTTACCACTGAGCCACCGAGAGAAGGGGAGATAAAAAGAAACAATGCGAGTTTAAAGAAAGGATCGTAGTTGTTAGGATGATGAGTGACATGTATTGTTCTAAGTTATTACTTGACCTGCTGGTAACACTGCATTTCGTAAATATCGCTTATGTTGTATTGATATTCTAAAGCCAACAGACTATAAAGTTCTAGAAGGTAAGCTGACAGTAATAGAATACAGTTCGTGAATATATAAATGATATTATTTTTATATTAATGATTAAAGAAAATAAAGCAAAGATATCAATCCTCCCAACAGGCCACGAAGTGTTCCCCTTCCAAATCTCGATGTGGTACTCTTAAATGTTAGTAATGGGTAGATTATCAAACACTACTGCGAATAATGGGAAGATACAAGTGCCATGTAGGTCACTTATCAAAACTAACATTTTGGGATTCTAATTAACTATAATATGTTAAAATATGATAATACAGCATTACACTCAGCGTCTACGAAAATATGTTCTTCCTAGGTCCCCTCTGTTGAACAAAAAGATCATACTTACAAAACCCTGCTTTAAGAGGTTCAACGAGTCGAAGTGTGAACGTTGAGCCTTTTTCAATTTCTTTAAGAGCTTTAGCAACTTCGAAATGTCTACATCCAACCAACGTTTTTCCGTTAATTTTTTCTATATGATCGCCTACCTGAGAACAGATGAAAAATACATTACTGGTTTCTATCTCTGAAAGTTGAAATAGCCACACAATAAACTTTTGTCAGAGCGTTCTAAAGTATTTCAAAACTCCACTGTGATGTACATAAAACCTTAGCAGAAATAGTGAGACATCTTGACTATTCGATACTGAAAGTTATTACTATAAAACAAATTATTAAACACTTAAATGAAATACTTACAACCTTAGTGAGTGACAAAATGTTAACGAGTTTTTTTGGGGTTTTTTCAGTTCTTAGTTAAGGTTAAAATCAAGTCAATCTATAATTCTTGACTACTTCTGTAATGGCAGTGATTATTTCATGAAATGATCAGTTTCAAAGATATGTAAATAAGATTAAGTTATTTGAATCAGAATTTTGATATACGTTTTACTTTTCACAATGTCTGATTTTAAAAATCGACGAAATTCGTACAAGAGAGTTAAACAGTTTCATAAGTCAGACACAAACACATACACAACAATATAAACCATACCAGTCCCCCAGTAAGAATTCGAGTTATATTTACTAGTCACACACACCTAATTTTACTTTTGATATAACGTTGACAATTGTAGCAATGTTAACGTTCTTTTAACTTTTTTCTTCAAAATTTTCACGAGAGAAAAAAAAAAAAAGGTTCAGAAACTAGATCTGCAAGACCCTGGTTTGAACCACTTCTCTGATTAGAACCGGTTCAATAGATACGTTCAGTGAAGAGAAGAGGAAAACTAAATAACAGCTAATGCTCTGAACGTCCAGTAACAGAACCCATAGAGAGAATCAAACCTCATGTTGAACGTGCAAAATCATAGTTCAACTTCTTGAACTTACACAATGAAAAACAAATTGTAGAGAGAAGTCTTAACTCCTAAAAACTAACTAAAGTCTCGAGCACTATAATCTAATATTTTGAATAGTTAAAATAAACATTTAAAATGATAAAAAATCGTGCACTATAGTGTCACAAAAAATAAAGGTGATTAATAAGTACATGTTATGTATCACTAAACAAATTATTTTAAAAAATCAAACTAAACGGTATATTTGATAATGTGGTTAAAAATAAAGCAAAGAAATATAATTGAAGTAAATAAAAACAAACTACATAAGTTTACTTTCACTTCACTACAACTAAGATACAGAGGACAAAATCATTGACAAAATAAAAACAAACTACATAATTTTACTTTCGCTTCACTACAACTAAGATACAGAGGACAAAATGAAAACAAACTACATAAGGTTACTTTCACTTCACTACAACTAAGATACAGAGGACAAAATCATTGACAAAATGAAAACAAACAACATAAGTTTACTTTCGCTTCACTACAACTAAGATACAGAGGACAAAATCATTGATAAAATAAAAACAAACTACTAAAAGTTTACTTTCACTTCACTACAACTAAGATACATAGGACAAAATCATTGACAAAATAAAAACAAACTACATAAGTTTACTTTCGCTTCACTACAACTAAGATACAGAGTACAAAATCATTGACAAAATAAAAACAAACTACATAAGTTTACTTTCGCTTCACTACAACTAAGATACAGAGGACAAAATCATTGACAAAATAAAAACAGACAACATAAGTTTTCTTTCGCTTCACTACAACTAAGATACAGATGACACAATCATTGATAAAATAAAAACAAACTACATGAGTTTACTTTCACTTCACTACAACTAAGATACAGAGGACAAAATAAAACAAACTACATAAGTTTACTTTCACTTCACTACAAGACACAGAACTAGGTAAACAGTTTGTAACATTA